>NW_017259583.1:5379682-5402017 GCF_001594045.1 Atta colombica
TGTGATAAAAATATAAAAAGAAATAAAATCATAAATAAATCACAAGAATTTTTTAATGAATAATTTTAAAAAATAGTATTCTGATATAAATTATGTAGATTACATGATTCAGATTTGAAATAAATATTATTTAAATCACAATGTTAATGTTAGGCGTAATTGTTATATACTTTGTCACAGGTTTGCCGTGCGAATTGTTTGCAAAGTGTAGAATATTCGCGACGTAGTACAGCGCGGCACAGTTGACTATCGATTTTACGACCAATTAATCGCGAGACACAAAGGATTTTTCGTATATTTATGTGACACAGCATGCATCTGCTCGAACGCGCGTCAATCATGTCGACGTGTGCGTGCTGAACATGCAAAGAGTTTCCTCTTGGCGTCGTACGTTTCTCTGTTCGGGGAAGAGCGTCGACGCGCGGAAAGCGCTTAACGTCACGAACAGTGCGATTGTTGTGGGCAATAAATAAATCCCCATCTTGATCCTTCGCGGACGCGGCGAGGATACCGGTACAGCTGCGAAATAGCGAAGACCTCCGCGAACACGTGAAGGTGAACGTCGTGGAAGGGGGACAAGGACGAGAAGAAAAAGGTAGAGTGATACTGGAGTGGTGTGTCGAGTAACGAACGCAACTATTGTTGTTGGTGGTAGCGGCGAAGAGACCGTCGACTTGAATCGCGATCTTCTTGAGAGAATTGCAAGTCGCGAGACAGAGCCTTACGAAATTAACTGTTCGAGCGAAGTTATCGCTAATCAGGCATGAGATTATGCGATTATCCTATTTGCGCGTGAAAAGTGCATTTATTTTTGCTGGAACTAGGTTGAAAATATTTATAATGTAGATTATTTACCATATAAATAAATGTATTATGAACATGGAAGTATATATTGGAAAGCATAAATATATATACATATATATCGGAAGGTATAAATGCAATAATTAAATGGTAATAATTTATTATTTTATTTTGTTATATGAGATAATAATATATAATTGACAATTGATATAGTAACCAATAATCGATAGCTGACGATCTGTCGGCTATGTTACATAAGATGTTATTATAAGATGCTCCAAAAAATTTTTTTTTAATAATTAATCACATGTATATTTCTTTTCTCATTTCTTTTTTTCTCCATTTATGTAACTACAAAATATTATATTTAGATTTTTAATTTTAACTTTGCTACATGTTACATGCGGTCGATACTATTGTAACCTCAGCTTCAACATATAGAATGTCGATGCTAGATGACGCCAGACTCTCAAACAATTCACGGTCGGTAAATTTAAATAAGTGATCGTCCTCCATTTTGTTCCAATCCTTCACATTAGCGCGTTTGAATTTAAATTATTCTCGGAATCAGATACAAACAATTTGACCAACAAAAGGAGAGTGCCATTAAATATTTATCGTACTTGAAATAAATGAAACAATTATAAAAGCAGCAAGTAGAACAATCAGTTTCTCGTAAATCAATCTTGCTTTTGATTTATAATCTTCATTCTAATATTGTTCCAATCCGCTATAGCCGCGTTAAAAGAATTAAATTATTAATATTAATATTAATTTTGAGAGCTAAACAATTTTGCGCTTCGTCAACTAAATTCGAAAATACGTTAATGCTGCCGATAGCGATGAATGAATAAAAATACTTTCAAAAAGCTATTGTATTGCTTGATAATTTTTCATTTTATTCAGCTTGTAATTTTCTATTTAAAAATTACTAACACAAACTCATAAAAATTCGAAAGACAAAGAGATCTTTTGAAAATAGAGCTTTTAAGCTTTAAAACATTTTTTTTTAATTTAAATTTCGTTCATTTTCAACAAAATTACAGCTGTGTGAATTTTGAAGTTCATAGCGCTATGAACTTGTCCTGCTCTAATCATTTTTATATTTTAATATATAAAATTATAAATTTTTGAGGAAGTCATAAAGGAAGATTTCCCTATATTATAACAATATAATTTATATTCTATATCATATGTATATAAAACAATTTTTACGTATCCGCTCAGCGAAATGTCATTGGCAATTTACAATAAGTCATTATCTAAGCTTTAAATTTTAAATCGTAAAAAATTGATTAATCATAATTAATTATTCTTCTCACATTCGACTGTGATTGGTCAATTGTTTAAAACTTAGATAATGGCTTATTGTAAAGCTCAAAGATTTTCACGGGATATATTGTATCTTTCGAAAAACGCAGACAAAACAAAGCGCCATCGGATGCCCGCACCCGTGGCCCACGAGGATGTATTGTTGTGGGGGGGGGGGGATTATTGTGATTAGAGGCTTTATTGACACTGTCAGGATGGATACATGATAACGGTCAAGACAGCTTGGAGCAAAAGAGCTAGCAGGAGATCAATTTCTTTGATCGTTAGGTCGTTGGCAGTGCCGGTACCGTTGTTGCATAAATTAGTCTCGCAACAGGCGGTACAAGCATAGAGCTTGGTGCGTTCGCCGATCACGATGCACCCGGGCTCGCATTTGTTCGTGCAATTTCTTTGGAGGGACCACGTCTTCGGACTGGAGGTCGAGTTCTCGGTGCTGGTGGTGTAGGAAAATCGCTTTACCTGCAACGCACGAATTCATATTGTATTTCAATTTTATTAAGTGTGCAGTTTTACCGAGCGAGTCCCTCTGTGGAGCTCTCATATGAGATTTATTCGGAAACATTAGAGGAGATTATCATAATTACATTGTAAATCAGATGATATAGTCATAACTGCGATGGAAAAGAAATTTGTTTGCTTCATCATTATGTAATCATCTTTTCTGGATGAGTGACTTTATATACTATTGAGAGCTTTCATAACGATGTTTCTGCGTAGGAAAATTTAACAGTGGGATTTTATACGAGGATTTATGTCACAAAGGAAAACCAATAGCTCGGATTCTACATACTTTGTATATTTTGTCGATGTATGTGATATTGAGTCTTTTTTAAAAAACAGAATATTGCGAAAGTGATTGTTTTTAATGCGTATGTGTAAATAATATCGAAAATATTAATAAGTATAAAGATCATTTATGATTTTTTTAAGTTAGCATTTTGAACACATTAGCATTTCTATTAAAAATTAAAAATTTTTAGAAGAATTGTACGGTATTTTTTCATATTATTCCCTCATTATATCAAAAATTATGAATGAAATCTTTTCTATATCACTGGCATTTCGACAATTGCTATACCGATAAATAAACGATACATATCTCATGCATGTAATAATTTAACCGCATGTAATAATAAATAAACGCTTGAACGTGATGTTTGTATGTATGTTCAATTATATATTAATTTGCTCAGATAAACAAGGTTTAAATTATCGTAACAAGTTCGCATTAAATGAGAATTCATCACGGATTCGTTCGTTAAAATCTCGCTTCAACTAACTCGGAGCAACTGGTAACTATTCCAATTTTCCTCTGAAAGTAGGTCAATCACATCAATCACGTTTCTACATAATATTGTATTCTGTATAAAATGTTTGGTGTGTATGTGTTTGTATGAGAAATTATGATGCAAATCTTAATATAGAAGGATTGTTGCATTTGACGCTAATCGAGTGTAAGAACGAAAGGTACAAACTTATCTCGTCTTACCATGCAGATTCTTCTGTCGTCCATGCATTTGTGCTCGTAGTCACTGAAATTGCCACTATTGCCAGTGATACATTTCTCACCGTGATCCATAGTGAAGCACTGATAACACCATAAGTCGTTGGCTCTTTCAGAAGCCGCGTGGGTCCGATGCTCTTTTGACATTAGCTGTCCTGTTTTATTATAAAAGCCATTCGTATTACGTATTATACATGCATATGTAATCGATACAAACCAATTATATCAAAAGTTCAAACGCATAGAAAGTAGGACGTTTGTATAAAAAAGTTAGCAAATTTATTTTTTACTAATTTAATCTAATGTGCTAATTATATACATATATGCTTGTTATAAAGATTTCATATAAGTTTATCATAAAGCAAAACAGAAAAGATACATAAAAATTAATTAATTAGATATTAATTAATTTTATTTAAAATCATATATGTAAAAATATTTTAATAATTAGAATGAACATAATATTACAACAGTATGTAAAAAAACATATTAACTCTCATTATTTTGCAGATATTCAACTGTTTCAGATAGTTATAATTTATATGAAGCAAGAATAACTTTGAGAAACTGATCTTTGGCCAATTTTTTAATATAAATAGCTCATTCTAAAATGATGGCAAATTTGTCATCGAATCATATTCCTGCATTCCAAAAATATAACTTTTAGAAACATATATTGAAAACTTAAAAAAGAAAAAGGAGAAAAAAATTGTAGATTATATTCTATAGATAATTTATCTTTTATAAATCCTTTTCGTTTTTAATACATTTAATAATTATTTTTTTGCGCTCGTGGATCATCAAAGATAAATTTATTGAGATAAAAGTATTTAAAACAAAGATGCTTTTAGGGCAATCCTAGTGTTAAAAAATTTCATTGTTCTGTTTCAGGTTTACACCAAAAAGAATTGAACAATAGTTCTTCCCAAATATCTTTTCAGAATCATATATCTTTTTGATATTTTTTCGATATCTTTAAAGGGGGGGGGGAGGGGGGGAACAAGCTTGGATGCTTTAATTACGCTATTGCCATGTCGAAATTCAGGTTTTACCAAATATTTAAATGTTTCTTTTCCTTCTTACCGTCCTATTACATAACATATAAAATTAGTTTTATATGATTACATGTAGAAAGTACCGTGGCGCTGCCAAGCTTCCGAAAAAAGTGCCTTGGCGCTAGACTTCGCCAGAATTACTCGACTACATCCATTAATCGTGACAGTATATCGTACAATTACATTTTTATTCAAAATCTTCCACACTTACCGTTCGTAAGAGCCATTAATGTGACAAGCAGGAAGCATGTGATAAGGACGTGCACATTCATGTTCATCTCGAAGGGGTCTGGCTTCGTCGCGAGACTAAACTAATTGTAACGATCCGACAATAAGTGGACAACTCACATCTTCGAGATTGCTTTCGCGCGATTCACACGCGAGTCTTACGTTGCAAAAAATCAACCAGATGATGCCTGATGGCAGCCAGCAAACGGCGGCTGGCTCCGCCATGTTGCGTCGGCGTCGACGTCGACGCCTGCGTCACAGCTGCGTCGAGCTTGCTCCAGAAACCTCGAAAGTCGAAAATCAATATTCGTAACTGGCGAAAGCATCGAAAGCATTTGTCTCTACACCACTCGACGTCAAAACTATTGGGTGACGCTTATGATCGCCGTTGGGCTGAATTTGAAACATCACTTGAGATGAAAGACATCTGAATGCATGTCCTTTCCTTCATCGTCCGTTATATAGTATGTAATTAATCTTAGAGGTGAACGCGCAGGGAAATACCATTCTATCGCGTTGACAACCTTAACCTTTTGATAATCATCGCCAATTGTTGTTATCGCAAAAGAGATGACGCGTTTTGTCGTGAACGTTAAATAAAAGCACAAATATCTGCGTGATCGATAGAGGTGTTCCGAGGTTCCTGAAACTTGCGACGGAATTTCCGGGATTCGATACGTATGATGTCATTCAATAGCATTCGACACTATTTAAATTTAGTTTTAAATATAGTTTCATAAATATCTCTCTATATAATTATTCGAAATTGATTTTTTTATCTATAATAAAAAAAAAGCAGAAGCAATAGCAATAATAAATTCGCTGCTTATTTAATCATTTAAAAAACATAATTATTGGTAAAATGTAAATTTGATGCTTTTTAAAATTTTATTTTCCATTTTTTAAATTTAATATACATATATATATTGATGGCATATATAATAATATCTTGACGCTTTTTATAGGAGTGCAAGCTAGTGACATCTAGTTTGGAAAGAAGCAATATGATAAAATATATGATAAAATATATTATATCGCCTCATTTTATTCAACTACTCAATATTATCTCGAGTAAATTTTTTTCTAAATTATACATATATTTAGCCAAAGCTATTAACTACAAAGATAATATAAATTAGAAATAATGGGGAATTTCTCTCTCTTATCATTATGCTAAGAACCTTTTCGTGAAAATTTTATCTCTCACTCCCTTTTTTCTTTATAGGCATACCCTAGAATGACTAGAAGCACTTTTCTCATGCGTTAGTAAGAATCATAAAAAATCTCTTTATGTCTTTTTCACCATTTGCAACTGCCAGTGATTGTCAATATTGTAGAGAATGTAGAGGAATGTTTTTTGAAATATATTTGATTCGCGAAATATATTTCAGAATATGAGTCACTGCTGGCGATTAACGTTTTTATTTTTCGATTTTGGATGATTAAATGGGAAAATAGCTCAAGTTTGTTTGAAAGCGGATTTACTAAACTTTATAATGGATGTACATGTCCACCTGGGACAGCGTTCTGCCACTTTACTATATCCGGACAGTTGTGGTCATGCTGAATTGGTCACACGCACATACACACACACACACACACACACACACACACACATACACACACACACACAAAACACTTAGCGATGTCGTACCGCGACGATCTAACAATCAAAACTAACAAAGCAAAGTTCTGATTGATCTAACGTCTTGTTCACATCGTAGTACCTAACGAATATATATATCATCGTTCAACGCATTAAATAAAATTAGATATGTTTAGACAGAAAGTATCTAAAATGAAGTATCTAAAAATTTAATTACAAATATAGATTTAAAAATAATTTTATTGGATTATTTCACACACACACACACACACACACACACACACACACACACACACACACACACACACACACACACACACACACACACACAATAGCATTGTTCATACTTGAGTTTCTTACGTAATTATTTTTATGATCTAAAATGTAATAAAAATGTAATAAAATTATTTTTAGATTTATATCCATTTAAATTTTTAGATACTTTAGGAAAATTATTTTTTCTTACATTATTATACTGCTTATTGTATGTATATTATTTTTAACTTATTATTAGCTCCAATTTTAATAACGATATCTTGTTTACCTTCAACGTAGATTGATCAAAACAACTTCGTTTACTCCGTTATAAAATTACTCCTAATGCGTCTTAATCATTTATTACTGTAATGTTTGATGAAAAGAAGAAAAAATATTTCGAACGGTATATTGTAATTTGTAAGTTTCCGAACGACTAAGTTTCTTATTATAATCTTCTTTATCAAACGGTTCTTTCAAAGATTTACTTCATTATATAATGTTGCAATATGTCTTTTGTATTTATAACTGTACGTAATCTACAGAATAGGAAAACTTTGAAATAAACAATGTATTAAACTTTTGTCTTTACAGGCAACGAATTAATACAGAATATTAGTCCGTAAATTAAATTCTTTTTTATAGAACTCTTTATGAGTGCGTATTCTATAAGAGTTTATGAAAAATATATCTTGAATTTTTATGGCAGTTTAATGGCGTGAGTCAATATTAACTATATACAACTGTCAATATTTCAGCATACCTATTTTTATCCGTTAAACGTTAAATTAACGTTAAAAGAAGCAGAAAGAATTTTTTCTTTCAGATATAACATTCAAAATAATTTCAAGCGGTATATTCATCGCAGTCTATATTGCACCTGCACATTGCAGGGGTGAATACCCGCAGGGGAATCGATTTCAGGTTTCCCAGACAGCGGCTGTTATGACTTTTACCGGCGAATGAACCTCTTTTGATATATCAGCAAGTATTCAGTCGATGTTCAAGGAAAAAGAAACTAAAGCGAAAGCAAATATGAAATGACTTGGTACGTCTATTGTATAGAGTGGACAGAAACTGATCGAGATATTTTTAGAACGCCTCAATTTCAATGCGCCTTATTTTTTATAAAATAACAAGATTTGGGAAAGTTATTTTTCAGATTACCTTGCATGTGTTTGTTATAAAAATTGAGTATAAAAGGTAATACAAAATTGGAGCAAATGTGATAAAATATAATATAAAAAATAAAATATTCAAACTTATTATACTTAATTTTTATAATAAAAGGTAATTTATTATGTATCTTATTATGTAACTTTCCCAACACTGATAATAACGTATTTTATTCTGTAGGTATAAAAATTAAAATATAAAATTTTTAAATCTCTTATTATTTTATCGACATTCAGCTTCTGTTACATACATTTGTAAATAAATGCCGTTGTCTATTTAATAAATAATAAAGCGATTATTTATATTGAGTCGCATATTCATAATATTACCTCCTTTAGAATTATTTCTTTTCAGAAATATCTGCAATAGATATTGAAAGAAGGCTTTTGTTCGCTAAAACTCTCTGAAGCTATTATCTAGATTACCGTTTAAATACAAATTACATTTATAAATTGTAAAGATATTCTTTTCAGAGAGTCAAATCACACAGACATATAAGTCAAATGGCGTGTATAATGCGATACCGATTTATGCGGCGAATACACGAATTGTATCCGTCATCTCCGAAAATATCAAATTTCGATATTTGCACAGAGGATGTCAACAACGATTTACAAATACCGGTGACACCCCTTCGCATGCAGTCGACATAGAAGAGCGCAGGAGTTTAACGTCACCGGGTTTCGCACTATAGAGAATATATAATCCATTTCGTCACGTTATTCTATCGTTATCGATCTGCCCCTCGTGCGAAGTAAAAATAAGAAATAAATAACGAAATCTGTCGAAATCGAACTCACGAGGGAAGAAATATTTCACGTGGAAAGTCAGCTCCAGGATGACGCGCATCCGGTCAATGGTTCCATAAACAAGCATTCGCGGATGTATTTTTGTATATATATATATATATATATATATATATATTAGGAGAATTATCTCCGAGATATAAATTGCACAAGGGGGGGCCTATAACTTTTCCAACCAGCATTCGCCACGTCATTCGCGCGACGCGTAAGAAATCTGCGTCTCGGTAGCGTCGCGACGTGGAAGAGAAATGTCGGGTAATAAGTAGCTTTAATATTATTTTATGAGCCGTCTCGCAGGGCGAATATAATTTTCGGATGAAAAAATTGTTTACAACATGATTTTACACGTACGCGTTTTAGCCTTGTCATCTGTTAAATTAAGGAGAAATATGATATTCCGCCTACGTGCCGCCCTTAACAGCATATTTCATATTTTTTAGAAAAATTGAAGAAAAATGGTAGTCTGATTATGAATGGTAACACGATTTTGGAATGTTCAATATTAAATATTATGAAAATTAGATCTGTGAAGGTACACAGCTCTTCTCGAGATAAAATCCCTCGAAGATATCATTACATATTTATGAGGTTTATGTTATTTAGCTCAATAAGAAAATTCGTGTTGAGTAATCTCTTAATTTTCAATGTACGGGAAGAAAAACATCTAATTCTGCGTGTTTCTTTTAAGTGTTTATTGTATAATATCGTGTAATATCATATACAAGTCATTAGAAACCTCTTCGAGTAAAGCTGCTGAAAATCGTTGTCTTATAATGCGCGTTAGAGATAATCGCGATGAGATGCAATAAATGATTATATCTCGCGGGAGTCAAGGATCTCAGACTCATAATACGCTCAAGCCTTGCAAATCTACCTAGCGAACGATATCGTTTCCCCTTTTAAGCGCTCCGTTTGCAGCTGGATTGCTTCTACTCGATGCAGCCGTGCCGTCGTCGTTTAACAATCGCATAAAGTTTCGATTGCCTCCACGCGCTACATTGTCAGCGACAAATATCGCGTATATACACGTAATTCCGTCGCTACGGCGAAAGCACTTGTCGGGTCGCTTTAGAGAGTTGTGTAAATAAGCAACGAGCTCTTTGCACTTGGTCTCTACGACTTCTCTTTCAATCTATAACTTTGCCTGCAGGTATAAATTCAACGTCATGTAAGAATCCATCGCTTTTTATTATCTGTCACACATCTGAAAAATAAAAAAATAATAAACATTATTCCTGTTACATTAAATAAGAATTTTTAGCGTTAGATTTGTTTTCCATCTTTCTTCCACTTTCATTGAATCACTATAGAATAAAATTTCATGTCATATAGGTATAAATATGCAAAGCTTTGTACAATATAAAAATAAATCACCGCAAGCTCGTTCCGATAATTTCATTAATTTTTCATCATCTATGATCTTCGATCGAAAATTTAATACCGTGTCTTATTCAGAGCTACTGCATGCAGTTGCATTTTGAAAATTGACGATAATATATTTCGCGTCAGTAAAATGTATAAAGATTCTCACATCTTTCATCGCCCACGATCTTCAATTTCTGAAACGTTCCTTTTCTTCATTTTCTATTCCACGTGCGGTTGCACCTTCGAACTGTCGTTTTTCCTATAAGTCGACATGAAAAATGTCATCAAAATGTCTGTCAAAATATTTTATATAAAATATCTGATTTAAAAAAGGAGAGGAACTTAAAATGAACAGAGTAAAAAAGAAAAAAATTTTATTTTTTATATTATATTTGAAATAATTTCTTTTAAATTTTCGAATAATAAGAGCTGATAAGTGGCTGTGTGTGGAAACTCAGACTTTTTATCATTATTTTTCTAAACGTCTTCGATTTTCATTTAAAATTTAAAATATATTTTTATCAAAGGTAATTGTAAACCACGCTTAAAATATATTTTTTATCAAAGGACTGTAAATGTTCTCGACTTAACGTCTTTTTTCTGTCTTTTTTAAATAAATAAATATTTTAAATAATTTTCGAATTCTTATATACATAAGTAAAAATAATTAAATTATCTTAATTTAAAATTTATAGACGTACTTGTAAATTTCTGAATAAAATTACATAGATATGCAGCTTATTATAAATTGTTGTATTTCTTGGCGATTATTCATTGTTAAACTCGAGCTTCTCGTTGATTTAATTAATATTTTGTAAAACTTAATTAATAGAATCAACAAAATACTCGAGCTATAGTAATGAATGTAACAATTGTCCAAGCTAAACAACAGTTTAAGTAAAATGATAGAACGTTTGAACAAGAACTGACATTTTAAAATATTATTCTTGAGTAAGCATGTCGCTTCTTACATGATGATAAATTTTCAAGGTGATAATAAAACTTTTCTTCACCTTGCTGCCGTTTATTTTTCGAGCATTTTAACTCGAGCTTATTATCGTAACATGTGGCAGAAGAGTATCGTATTACACAATAACACCATTACAATATTATCCGCTTACTACATAATAATGTAACGTGTATCGGGAAAATAGCGCATTACAGAACATCGTATTACATAACGTAAAAGATATCTCTATATGACGGTGCTCAACTTCGCCGAGTCGACTTTTTAACTTGAAACAATTTGCGTTTTAAAAATAGAGCTGAAATAAGTTTGCATAGAAATTTCATATATTTCTGCATAATTAAAAACTTTCAATTCAAGATACATGCGTCATATCGCCAAGACTAGAAAAAGTTAACGTTGAAATAACAGAAGCATTGCTTCGACTTTTTTCAAGCTGTAACCGAGAGTCAGTCGACTTTGCGAGATAGCTTCGCTTCGTCGATTACTCAATCAATTTTTCTCCGAGGTACGTCGTACGGTCCGCTGGCTGGCATCATTAAATTATCTGTCAGTGTTTACGCCGAAGCAACACGTGAAACGACTCCTCCGCCACCGTCGCCGTCTCCGACGTTCGTTCCACGGTCCACCACCCCCGGTGCGAGTTGAGCCACCCCTCGTCACTTGCCCGGATCTAGCGGAATGTACTTAAACGATAGGAAGGTGCACGCGTCGATTGGTCGGGCAAACCCCGGGTCGATGGTGAGAGGGGGCGCCGGGTCTTTCGCGAGGCTCGTAGTGTCGCTCTGACCACCGTCGCGGCTGGATTTGTTCCTCGTCGTCCTAAACTTGATAAGATCGTCGCGATCGCAAAGATCTATCGATGCTCATTTAATACCTCTTACTCCAAGATCTTCGACATCTTGCGTCGCGATCGATCGCGCGATCCCGAAGAGAGCTCCGGCTACATTCTAAAGCGGTTGAATCGTGCGGAATGATCGAGATGAAGCGATCGTATACTCGAATATAAGAGCGACGTGTAATAAGGGTAACTGCCGTGTATAGGTGCAGCGGGGAAATCGCGGGGTCGTTACACCGGGGAATCGACATCGCGAAGCGGTGCGTGTGCAACCAGCGAGGGTCGACGAGGAGCAGTAGGCAGTAGTGGTAGTACGTCACGGGGTGGTGTGTCAGCGAGTGGATTGCAGTCGGACCGTGAATGCGGCCGTGTTAACAAACCCTTGGAGTCAACAGCGCCCCGTGACCGACAATTCTACGGTAGGTGAGGTCTCGCTAATTTACTCGCCGGCCACGTCGTGTTTACCGATTATCTCAATCCCATCTTGATCGCGTAGCTTTTGAATATCCCGCGACATCGCGGACTTACGCGAGGAGATAAGCGTAACTCCTCCGCAGGGTGTTTGAAACTTTATCGCCTGTGGGTTGACATTACTTCCTTAATTGGCTCGGGAATAAGTTTGGGATGACGGTAATGATGGGTGATGGATATTTATACGATACCTCGTATAATACCTTAGGGCAGGAACCCTTGAGATATATAATCATAACTTATATACATAGTTCATGTTACTAGATGTGTATCGTGAAACTTTGGTAAGAGATCGATTATCTCGGGAACTTATCCTAGAGCTAATTATTTATGTCAGCTGGTTTATGAATTTTTTAATGTGATATTATTGCGGCAATTGATCGTAATTGAATCTATATGAAAATAATTTCTCTTAGAATTATCCAGAGACAAGCTGTTCATTTAAGAATAAACCCGTTAAGAATAAAATCATTAGATTGTATTTATTGGCTGCGGAAAAAATCGTGTAGATTGCTATGAACTTCCTTTATGCAATAATTATCGAATGGAATTGTTTATATTATTTCACATGGCACAAACTAAATGGATAGAATTTAGCAAGTACCAGGCAAGCGAGTTTATTTAAATATATAATGTTGATGGAACAGTTTACCGCCTCTGAATATTATTGCAGCAATTATATAAATACGTTTGGTTAGACAATTAGCTTGCGTGATGTTATTTGTTTTCATAATCACGGAATGCGAGAGATGTGAATGTATTAAAAATAGATTGATGCTAACAAAAATACATAGAAAAAAAGGTTTTAGATACTTCAGTATCTAAAAATTTAATTACACACAAATTTGAATAGACTTTTTTTGGACCTCAAAGTAATTATGTAGGACTTTTAAATTTGTTCTTAAAATAATTAAATGTTTGCAGCATTGCTCAGCATATTCGAATTTCTTACACAATTATTTTGATAATTTAACAAAATTATTTTCAGATTTGTATCTAAATTTTTAGGTATACTTTAGGAATTAATAAAATTTTATGTTTGAATTATTTTATTTTATTTTGCTCCACAATTTCAATTAGTCTCAAATATTTACTTCATGACTGAGAAAGAAGGTACTCTTTTCTAAATAGTTTGTAAACTCATGATTTTCTTAATTAACTTTTGTTATTTATTTTAGTAGATCGTAAATCCACAGGGGGACTTATTGTTAGCAGAGTTATCTTTTCTCCCCCAAAATACGATCATTTTCCGGAGAATCCGTTCAACCATGTTTCACTAGTAACTACCAAATACGGAGGATTATTGAGGAATCGATAAAATCTTGACGGTCGGTCTAATTGACAATTACAAGCCCTGGCAGGTTTATATAGCTGTGCTTTCGCAGTGAATAATTGCTCCTGATAATTTCGACCTTCTACTGTTGCATCTCAAATGAAACGTTTCATATATCATAGTTCAGAATAGAATAGGTCAATAAAGGAAGAATAGTAGCCCTTCGAACCTCTCTCAATTCATGATAGTCTTCCCAAGAGACACTTGATCAATGTGGACAAAGTATAGTTTTTATCAGCAATTTCAAATCTAAATTTAGACAAAAAATACAGTTGAAAAGTACTTTTTGCAAAAAAGTAGATATGCTAAAGTAGTAATGTTAAAACAAGTCACGTAACGTATTTATAAATAATTCTATTCAATTCGAATTTTTTTTGCTTGGCTTAATGCAACGTATTTAATTTTTTGAGTGCACTTTTATCAATGCACGCCAGGACTGATAAAATATGTTTTTAAAAATATAGCGAATTATATAGAATAAAAATAAGTATATATATTTTTTTAATAAAAATTATTTTTACGAGTTTATTTTGTATTATTTGATGAATTTAAATGTTTGGATTAATTTTAATATTTTTGCACTAATATTTTTTCATTTGAAGTATACAAAAACATTTCGCTGTATATATTTTTATATTTGTACTATCAAAGCATTCGGTATCGTTCTCTATTTCATTGTCACTTTAAAAATCATGTACTGGGTAATTTTATTATAAAAATTTGATTATGATATACTATTTATTAAATGAAATGATTAAAAATTGCATCGATGAAAGAGATATCTGTTATACCTATTCTGTGAGAAAATAAAGATAACAAAGTATATTTATATCTTTTTACAACAAGATTTCGACTAATTACATTTGTAACTCGATTTGCTGTGAACTTGATTTCAAATGAACCTATAAATGAATGTTTTAATAATTTGAATTACCTCATTTACTAACAATTACCGCGAATGTTCTCTGGCAAATTTTGCTTAACAATCGATATAAACGTCAAGATGAGATTCAATCTAATTAATACTATTAAAGACAAAGCGCGTTGTGATCTGTGTCTCAGAGTTAGAATGAGAATAAGTATATATATTTTCATCTAGCATACTGCATATCAAGTATTATAACAAGGTTGAAGTAACGCATTACTTACAATGTCGTTACCGTAACGTCATTGGAACATTTAAATTCAATACATCTCACATGTCCTCCAAACGGTCTACTCAAATTGTTGTCAATTAATTTAATATAAGATCAATATGTTAACATAAATATTGTACAAAAAAATTAATATAAAAAATGTAACACTGACATAATTTGTAAGCATATTGTAGAAGCATATTTTTTCAGTAAAATTCACATTTATGATATGTTAAATTAACGTATTTTATTTATTTATCTTAGAATTTACATTTTAAAATATAATATTTTATGTTATTTACTTATTCATAAATTATATTATTTGAATACTAATAATTGTTGAATGTCAATCTAATTCAAAATATTCAAATAACATAAAATCACATTAGGTTAAATTAACATTCGAATATGTCTATTCAAATTATATTCAATACAATATGTATGCTCAAACATTTAACACAAAATTTCAAGGACTTGAGTGGATTGATTTTAATACAATTACAACATAAGTTTTATTGTGTAGAGTTACTCTTTTTAGTAACAATTGCATACATTCATTATTATTGACACTAATAATGTTATTATTAACAAAAAATTAGTTTTATTACTAAATTTTAATAAATAGTTGATACTGTTATCAATAAAACGAAGCTATCGCAGTTACATTTTTTGAGTAGCGATATCGAAACCGTTACTTTTATCGTTATTTTATACACGTATAACACATACATATAGAGTGCGAGTTTCAAAAAAAATTTTCAAAAAAAAGGAGTGTTACGTTAGATCATGTTATGATTATTCATAACTATTATGAATCTCATGTTGAATAAAGAAAGATCAAAATTCGACGAAAAAATATATAACAGAAATTGTAACGACTCAGTAACGAATAAGTTTTTGAGTAAAGATAATGTTAATAAATTACTTTCTCTGATCGATAATGAATTATAATTATTGAGTTACTTTTTTATAATAAATAACGAGCAACAATATCGAGTTACTTTTCAAAAGTACCGAGTCGAAATTTTTCTGCTTCTTTGAACCTTAATTTTAAGTCGTATGTAGACTCTAAAAATGACATATGTAGACTCTAAAGATTTATAATAAGTTCTAATCTAATGAATTGAGCTTCTATGTTGAGTCTGTAAATGGCAGTTATAAGATTTCCTATTTTTAGATTCAAAAGAATTTTCTAAATAGAAGCTAGATTAAGTAATATTAAAAGAAGCCCTGTTTGATTGTACAAATATCAAAATAGAGTTATAAGATTTAATTGAGATTGAAAGAGATTCAAAGTATGATTAAAATTTCAACTCTGATTATTAATACAAAATAATAACAAGAAATCTTAAATAATCGAGTTGCAACATTATTAAAAATGTAACGAATATTAAATTCGAAAAAGTACATCGTTGCGTTATAAAATTAGCAAATACAATTTCCGTTTGTGCATCATACGCAAATATTGGATAGAAGAGAAATATTGTCAGTTTTATGAGAAGTCTACATTCTTTTACACGCGATACTTTATAGCAAAATATATACAAATATGTACAATTCATAATCTTTAGCTTATTAAATATATTTCTGTCTGTTATTTATCCATCTTAATAAATAGTATATTCTCGAGTTCCTGGATTGTTATGGAAACTGAAATAACTAAATAAAAACTGAAAGTATAATAACCGACCGGATTCAATCAATCGTTTTTCATATAAATTCTTTGAGAAAGGGCAGTTGGGACAGAAGAGAGAAAAAGATAAGACGAAGGCGGAATTCAAGCGCATCGTTCCCAATATGATTGACTCGTTCGAGATAAGAAATATTGCGACGATAGTTGGTATCCGAAGTATTTAATTAAGTCCGGAGGAAAGTCCCGTGGTTGCATGTCTTTGCGCTTTGACATCGGTGCATATATCCTGGAGCAAAACAAATTTCCACGAAGGGGATTCAGCATCAAATAAAAATCATCTGGAAAGTTTTTCGAGCTTTATTCGAGCTTATTTCGAGAGATAAGAGCGGAACTGACTCGTTATCGGCGAAGGCGGGCGAGACTTTCCGTTTTAATCCTTGAGAAATTCACAGGTAGATGTGGAAGATTAATTTCCATGAAAGGTTCGATTTATTGCTTCGCGTAACTTCGATAAGTTGCTTGCCACCTTGCGTTGCACGCGTCGTCTCATCTGGTGGAACGTACTTACGTAACGTAGCGTTGTCGCGCGTTTCGCGTAATTACATGGCACTAAATGTCCATCAGACACAGAGGGAGGCTGTGCATTGAACGAAGAATGGAAGTTAACGAGGCAATAGGGACGATGGCGTGAGTTGGAAGGCCGAATGAATTGTCTTTAATAGCTATTCTGTCGTTGTTGCTTCGTAGAAAACGTTCTACGAAGCATTTTCACGTCGAACTGTTCTAAGGAAATGAAAGGAATTTAACAATTCTGTCATCTCTTTCTCTGTGAAAATGTAATTATTTATTCTTACGTCTGGAATGTTTTTAATGTCTTATGACGCTGTCGCGGATTTAATTATTAATTAATAATAATTAATATTAGAACAGAATACAATATATTGTCCAAATACGCAATATTGATCTCTGTTATAACTGTAATGGAATAGAAAATTGGTTTAAAGTACTTAGTTAATTAGAAGAAATTAAAAATTATATTTATGTAATGCATAAAATAATATTGATGTAATAAATGGGGCAGTTATATTAACTGTAACAGCTTTTAATTATTGTTAATATTGTATAATTCCTGTAAATGAGATTTTTTTCATCAATTTTAGAGATTGATGTTCGATATTCGAATCCAGGTCATATGAAGAGCGATATTTTGAGAACAAATTCCAACAATTTCTGTTGTTAACCTTTGTTTTATATGTATGTACATAAATTTTATATTATTTTTGAATTCCAAAGTAATTAAAAAATTATAATAATTTCAAACGAATCAATTTTAATTATAAATACAAAAAAAATGGATAATCTGATTCAATATAAATAGACTTAGGGAATAATACATGAAAGGAATGAGATTTGTAAAATATCTAAAAATTTAGCTAAATACAGATTTGTAAATAATTCTGTTGAACTATCAGAATAGAATATAATCATGTAGAGTTCGAACTCGTTGCTAGAATATCACATTTTTTTGCAGCGTTGTCCATCATGATTGAATTTTTGCATAAATATTTTGATGGTCCAAATTTTTTTCCATGCATCACCTATCATAATATTAGCAAATTAATACATAACCGACAGATATTATCCCTCAGATAACAATATTCTTTTTTTTTTACTCAAATTTCCATTATCCACTCCATTCTTTTTTACATTAATTATAATTTGATATTTCAGTGAATAATTTTAATAATCATTCACTATTCCGAAGAGAAGTGTAAAATTCAGTGTTACGCATTGAGGAATCATTAATATCTGATTTCGCGGTTGCCAGTGATGATGATCGAGGCATTTGTTAATGAGAAATCGGTCACGAGTAGTTCGTGTAATACTGTTATAATTTATCTACCGTAACAGAGGGGATTATTACACACGCCATTAAATTACCATCTGGTAATTTTCATACGACCGCGAAACATTAACAGGTTCCGTATATAGACTGTCGACGGTCATCGTCGATCGCGTTGTGTACGAGACGGAATAAAAGCGTGACGTAATACCGGTGCACCGGTATTACGTCACGTAGAGTTTGAAGAGTGGTTGGTTCGCTCGCTCGTTGACAATATGAGATATCACCGTGAAAAATCTTTTTGTTATACGTTGGAAACGTCCGAACCGATTCCTCTGAGATTACTTCAGCACTGTAATTAAGTTTGCGAAAGGGTAAAAAAGGGATTTTTAAACCTGAAATCCGTATGCAATGGTTGTGCGAAGCTTAGCGTGTGATAATATTAAATTCAGTTTTATTCAGTGGTGGATTTAGTAGAATCATCCCCTTTCTCAAATAATGGTGATTTTTCTTCTTTCTATTTTCTGGAGAAAACGTAAGAATCTAGTAAATCATAATGATAACAATAATGTCTAATAATGTACTGTAACTAGTATTTCTTGTACTTATGTTTGTTTCTATCAATGCAGTACATTAATTTAAATCTCAGTTCAACTTGCTCTTTATCTTTTTCTAATTCTTAGAATGAAGTTGAATTGAGATTGAAATTAAATTGTATTGGTTGAAAATAGAAAGAGGTATAGTTGAGGTATAGTCATTCATATAAGCGATTCTAATCTTAATATTATTATACCCTACCTTTCAATGCGTACATTTTTGTACATATTGATTATTAGGGTAAAAATTACCATATGCCTCACAAGTCAATCAAATTGGGAGAGATGCTCTCATGGAGAATATCGGGATTATCGGAAAATTCGAATTCAAATTCCGGCTGAAGTAATACTTTTTGTAATAAATTTTTTTACAGATTTTAAGATGTTGATAGCATCACATCGACAATCTGATTTAATTTGTGAAAGGAATATTATTTTTTCAGTTTCATTGTCAAGACTGAAAGTAATCGATGCGGAGTTATTCTTGGAAAGAACGATTTTGCTAAAATGTCTAAAAATTTAGTTCAGATATAGATCTGAAAATAATGACGTTGGACCATCACAAAATAATAAACGTAGGAAATTAAAACATAATGAGCAATTTGCAGTTTTCAGATATTTACAACTAAATGATTGCACTTCACTTTGTGTCGTTCAGTCCATTAGTGGATGTCTATAGTGGAATAAGGAACGTGTCATAGATATTGAAGCACATTAGATCGCTGATGATGACTACAAAGCAAGTCGAATGTCACGTATGAAGATTAACTATTAAAATTACTTTCTACAATAAGATTAATCATGCTTTAATGTTTGCGCTTCACTTTCATTCGCCTAAATTTTTATTGTTTTTATTGTTGAGCAAGTTGCAAAAATTTTGATATTCTAACAATCAGCTTAAGCAGCCTATATAATTATTTTAATAATAAATTCAATAAAATTATTAGATCTGTAGTTAAATTTTTAAATATTTTTGCAAAATCATTCTTTCCCTATCTGAGATAAAAATTATTTAAATATAGATGTATTAGTCTAACATCTAACTTTGACCGTAATTGGCATTTCTCGTATTTAATTGATTTAATATCTAACAATAATTTCAACTATAATTGGGAACTTTCTAATTAACGTTCTACGTTGTATATATCGCATAATGCTTTTTTGATACTTTCATCTATTAATAGATAAAGGAAGAAACTTTATAAGTGCATGTCTACCGTTGCTAATCGACACGTCGTGCGGTTCTCTTTTAAAATAAAATCCGGTAGTAGACGGTCGCATCTAGCGGTAAATGAAGTATGTAACTTTGCGTCTGAGAAAATAACCGGGCGAGAATTTATTTACTTTACCAAGTATTCTCATCACGTCGTTGATTATATTCTTTTTTCTTTTCCTCTTCTCTCTCTCTCTCTCTCTCTCTCTCTCTCTCTATATATCTATCTTCTCTTTCTTTTTCTTTCCTTCTTAGAGACTCAACTCGTTAGTCCTAAAGCTCTTTCGCCGGTATGGTGCTAATGTAGCAGCGACGATGCAACTCTAGCTCCATCCGGAACAATCTCACTATCTTGTGGTAGCTCAGCAGTTGGCCACCTTTGAAACTCAAAAGCCAAGCCGTAACACTGTCGATCGATAGGGTTTATTACTAAAGGCGCACTCAAGGGCTCTTTGGTTTATCGGATGTCGTACTAGTGTTCTTTGTTCGGTGAATCTCATTTGAGAGTCGCCAACGCTGAAATTTCCGGCAGGTTAAACTACGAAGGATATCGGAAGTGATGAAGAAGGAAAACAGAGAAAAAAAGCGAGAGAGAATTCAGATAGATGGCAGAGAAGAGATAAAAGAAAAAGAGAGGAAAGAAGAAAACGGAGACAGATGAATGAATGAATGAATACGACATGATGTGATTTATCCGAATGCAACAGAAACGCTAACCTTCCTCTCTTTCCTTTCACTCGTTATTGAATCCTCTTTGCGGTATCACGGCGTAATTGGCTCTCGCTCTATAAACTCTTACCCTCATGTGAATTGACTTAAATTTAACTCGCCGTTCGCACAGCGCAGTTCGTTACGGTAGCTTCAAAATAGATCTATCCGGCACGAACGGAACGATCTGATTGATTACGTTACTTGCAATTTGCGCATTTTCACGCTGCAGACAAGTCTTGCTTTTCCTCCTCACTATGCGATCCTGCAGCGTGTTTCAAGTGATCACATAAGCTGTCTCGACCGAGCGATCAAAAATATTATATGTATATCAAACACTAAAATAAATACCATATAAATCGAATCATTTCTTGCAATACGCGATTTTGCAAATGGCAAATTTTATCACACCTATCGTAATATTTGTTTAAGCAAATATTACATATAAATTTGAAGGTAATAATCTACGTTGAATTTTCTTTTGTGATGCAGTTTAAATCGATTATCTATATTCTTTATAAGTAATTTCTTTAGTATTTTTTTATTGCGTCTCAATAAAAGGTTATTAAAGGAGAATATGATATTATTTCAGGTAACAGACTGATGTTATTTGTTATTTTGATGTAAAAATGACATTAAAGATGTTATTTTGACATTAAAATGACGATAAGTCAGCTTGCTATCTGGGATATGGCATTTCATTGAAATTTTATACAATAACGTGATTAATAATTAATAAGTATTTAAATTTTAGATTTAACGATTATATTCGTTAAAAAAAAAGTATTGTTTCAGTCAATTCTAGACTCAGAGTTATGAAATATTTATTTTTTTTTTTTTTTTTAGGATACTATTTATAAAAATGTGACGATACTGCATAATAACTTAAAATTTGAAGAGAAACAGGGGTGAATGTGGCCTTTCACAAAAATAGTTTAAAAAAATTGGTTTTGCTTTAGAAATAGTATTTGTTTAAACTAACAATAAAATTAACAAAAGATAAAACATTGTAGAATGTATAAATAAATATAAACATTATAGGAATTTTAAGCACGACCATATGTATGAATACATTAAATACGATAAAGAAAGCCATGATCGATCAAAGATTAGATGTTTTAAATAATACATTATTCTTTTTATTAAATCAATTTATTTCAGATATAATTGCGCACCGATAATTTTTGAACTTTCAACACAATCATTCTAAAACGCTAACAATCCTCTCTCAATTTGATTAAAAAGAAAGAAATTTATTGCGAAAAATGTTACCTCGGCTAAGATTCGAACCTGTAACCTCTCGACTTCCAGGAAGAATATCTCAGTCAAGACTTTAGTCAATAACCGTAATCATATCTGAAATAAACTGATTTAATATAAAGAATATATAATGTATTATTCAAATATTTAACTTTGACCGATCTTGCTTTTCTTTAATGTATATACACACACATATATATATATATATA
>NW_017259583.1:5402117-5402652 GCF_001594045.1 Atta colombica
TATAATACTATTACCACGTAATATAAATTATAGATTAACAGAACTGCAATACAATTAATTTATTACAATTAATTTTTTTGGCATGAAAATATACTCGAAAAAAAGAGATTTTTGATATGAAATCTATCGAAAAAAAAAATCAGCAACAGTTTAGAGAGCTACATTTGTAAAATGTCATGTTATTTTGTTTAACTTTACAAAATTCGAAATGTATACAACTAAATAAATTGTTAAATAACAGTAATAAATAATATTCTCAAATATTTATACCTAAGGAATACATCGTTAAGAGAAAGTTAAAATTATTTTGACGTCGTTGAAAGTCAAAATGATGATTTTGTTAAGAAAATGATGATGATGTTATAAAATTTGAAGTTTTAAAATAAAACTATTTTGATTTCTTGTTAACTTTTGTGTGATAATACGCTCAAGTTGAAAGTCTGAAGAATAATGAGAAAGTGTGTGTGTGTGTGTGTGTGTGTGTGTGTGTGTGTGTGTGTGTGTGTGTGTGTGTGTGTGTGTGTGTGTGTGTGTG
>NW_017259583.1:5402752-5412986 GCF_001594045.1 Atta colombica
TTAATATTTCTTAATATTTTCGCTGAAAGCAATAAAATGATAATTATTTAGAAAGTATAAAAACATTATAAATCTAAAGAAGCCTTTAAATATGACTTAATAAAACATTTTCCTATTTCCCTTTTGAGAAAGAGAGAAAATTGGAAAAACTACAGGAATAATTTGCAAATATTTTCTCGCAGAAAGCAGTATAAAGTACTTAGGTAATAATAAGGTACGCTCTTTTTGTTATTCTCGTAAAGAACGCGTGGAATATTCTAAGATTAACGTCCGTGCATTCGCAAGATTAATGTTCCTTACTCAATGGAAAAAGTTATTTTCTTCCGTTTATGTCGTGTACGAGCATTTCTAGATATTCTTATTGTGACGCCGCGTCGCGCGGACAATAGAACTCGAGAACAGCTGATTTTATTTCGATATATTGGTTGAGTATTGTTCCATTTGCCGACTTCAGTCAGTAATAATTTTAAATACCTGAGAACGTTGTGAAGGTAAAGCAAGAGTTCAAAGTCGCCCTCAGAAAACAAAATTTCAAGCTCTTCCCCGAAGTCGACAACTTTGAAACGTTAACATCCCGTCCATCCCGTCATCCGTAAATCCACGCCGCTTGAGAATCGAATTAACCATAACATTCTGATCAAAGCGATCTTTCCTCAAATACTATCCATTGCGATTTTATATATTTCTCTCTTCCAAAGAGATCTTGTTCTATTGGAACAAATTTAATGTCGGATCGACATGGAACCAAGCAGTGAACAACTTATCGAGAACGCAGAATAGAAGCACCACCTCTGTGTTACATTGTCTCGGAAATTGCACGTAAAGTGGTTCTGCGAAGCGAATATTGAGTATTCTCACGCCGATAATTTGTGCCCTGGGTCACGTAACTGCGTCATGTTCAGTTACTGGCGGTTTTGTCGGTGAAACTTTTATTGCACAGACGGGCCATTAATTGTCGCAACTTTTCGATTCCCTCCCACTGTCGAGGTCGCCGCAACAAAAAAAAATACAACCCGACATCGGTCGAAAACATCTGGTGTACAATGCTGCTAATGAAATTGTCGTCCATTTAAAGGACGACGAGAACAGGATCGTAGAAACATCTATCTCGCTCCATTTAAGAAACCCCTTCGACTAATCCGATTTCGTTTTAATCCATTTGATCTCTCTAATATCTTCTTATGCGGAATGCGCATTCAGATATCTTTTAGAGTGCCCTTCTGAAGTATCAGTTTTCATCATGGATGGTCCTTATCATGAATAGAATTGGAGGTAGAAATGAAAGGTCGAGCGAGATGTATCTCGAGTGGAGAATTTTCATATATGCGTGATCACAAATACGAGAATCGTACATATTAAATGGCGCATAAATTTAAGAGATCATCCCAAAAATTCTGAATGTTTCAGAAATTGGAATTAAATCTGATAAATCAAGATAAATCAGAGATAAATCTTAGAAATGTATCAGGATCGATATACGTGTAATTACAAATATAATTACAGATAATTCAGTCTTGTATTTTTAAAATTCTGTGTATTTTTAGAATATAAAATAGTTATCGATATATTCCAGAAAAATCTGATTGTCAAGCATTAAAGAAAATGTTTATTACATGGAAAGAATGGTTTTGCTGGAATATCTAAACATTTAAATAGATACAAATTTAAAAACAAAGTTAGATCATCAAAATAATTATGTAGAACTCAAATTAGTTAGATTGTCAAAACTTTTTACAGTATTATCATTAGTTTAAGCGTTTTAGATAATTATTTTGTTGGTCCAACAAAATTATTTTCTGTGTCTAGTTAAAATTTTAAGTACTTTAGCAAAATTATTCTATAATATTAACGTAAAAACCGTTATCCTTTTATCCGAAATATTATAAATTTAAATTTTGATAATCAATTCTTTCAAATATATATATATATACGACAGAAATATCTTATATTTCGTACACGAAAGAAACACTTTACTGAAGTATTTAAAAATTTAGCTAGATACAGATCTAAAAATAATTATATAGCGTTATTATCATGCTTGAATTCTGTATAATTATTTTGATGGTCCAACATAATTATTTCAAGATATATATCTAGTCTCAGTTATATGATTTAGCTAAATCATTCTTTATAATACATATATATATATATATATCGTACTTTATATATACATATATATATATCGTACATATCGAATGAACCTTAGAGACTATTCTCCTGTTCGGTGTATTTCAAATTTAATTCTAGATTCCATCTCCCGGGATATGTTGGACTGCTCATTGTTCAGCAGCGATCTGTGTTCTGTGCACGTTCGCAAACGCACGAATCAATATACAGCGCGTCGAAAGATATTACGTTAGTGATTGGATTCGCCAACATGGAACTATCGATCGGACCCACATGTTGCTTTTATATACATCAGGAAATAGATTTTAAATCGGCGAGATAAAGGTCAATTGTCAATTCACAAACGTTTTAATTGCTATTATCTCTCCCATTAATTGTTATTAGCAACACCCGTTTTTAGTTTTATCATTAATATTAATTTTACTACAGGTATTAATACAGGTACATAGAAAGAACAATTTTGCTAAAGTAAAAATTTAGCAGATCTGAAAATAATGCTGCAAAAAGTTTTAACATTTTGGCAACCAATTTGAATGTCCTACATAATTAGTTTGATGATGCAAAATTATTTTCAGATCTGTATGTAACTCAATTTTTAGATATTTTAGCAAAACATTCTTCCTATCTTGTAAAATAACAAACAGATAATTAATATATAATTATTATTTTTAATATACGTAACAATTATTTGCGAAATATCATTTGTTTTGCATAAAATATAAAGTTTTTACAAAGATCTAATTTTATAAAAAAGCTATCGAGATTGCGCAGCTTATTGAATTATTCTAATCTAATAAAAGGACATTTATTATAAAATTAATAGATCGATTAATTATGCAATTTGTTGTTCCGTACAGAGATAGGTTCATAGAACAGGTTTTAATCTAACATACATATAAACACACTTGCATTATATTTAGTAAATAATCACACAGTTGGGAAAAAATCTGTAGGCATCTCGATGCAATTATACCGATATTTAATTGGTCTAAATTTTTTTTAAACATATATTATAAATATTGTAACTATTTAGTATTATATACTATTAATCAACATATATCAACATTTATCAAAATTTCGCATGACTACGTTTTCGTAGTAGCCAGTATTTGTAAATATCGATGCAATTATATACCGACATTTAATCTGTTTTTAAAAAAATATATGGCATAAATATTATAATTATTTAATATTAATCGAAATGTATACATTAAAATAATTTTCGCAATGACCACGCTTGATTTGGCCGAAATTTTATGCGCGCGCCATAATGAATCGATTGACATCGTCTGACAAATGTTATGTAAATGTCCTATCACAATGCCATTACAATAAACAGTTTAATTAATTTCTATTAATAACATCAATATCATTTCTTGTCAATTTCCCGGGGAAACTCCCGTCGCGACGCTGACGCGAACAAGAATTGTTATTCTTATTAACACGCATGTAATGACGCGCGGAAGTGATTAAAATAATTATCGTTAATAATGATATTATCCATTTCGGTGAAAATTCGCTCGGCAGGATGGACAATCGAGGTCGCAACTATCGATCGGATGATTAAATCGCGTCCCTTCGTGATCTCCCATGAGTATTAATTTGGATACAATGCAATGGCGTTCACCAACGTAGTCAATAGGTAGTGGGATAATGAGTGACAGCGAGATCCATGGGACGTTGCGTTGGCCAAGAGTGGAACGATTCAAGGGCGAGTACGACGCCTAATTTCTGCAGACGCAGATACCGTCGCGGCAGCGGCCACCTTTGCGTCGTTGCGACAGGCATCTGGCTGCGCAGGCACTGTGATTGATACTTAACCACTTGGACTGCCAGGACAGAAGGTCGCAGGTCACGCGCCGGTTTCGGATGGGCGACAGATCCGACGGCATCTCATCGTTCACTGGATCCTCGATGGTAGCTGAAATGCAATTCCTCCGCTTTATTTTCCGATAAAGGTAGAGAACATCAATTATTGCGGAGTATCGCGTTTTATGTACCCTTTAAAAGTATCCGGTGTCTTGAGAGCTTTCGTTAGACTGCGTAGAAGAGGTTTTATCAAGGATACGTATAGATATGTATATTCTCTTATGAAGATGAAGTTAAGTTCCTTTTCTTTATTGTTCTTGATACATAAAGCGAGATAAGTAAAAAGTTTTCGAAGAAATTTAAAACAACTTCGTCTCCCTTTCTCTCTGTTTTCAAAGTTTTATAATGGGAATTGTATGACTCTTGCGAATTAAATTTCAAACTTCAACCTTTTTATGTAACTCTAATTATGCAAATCACTTTGATATTTGAATTGATATTTAAAAAATATTTAGCAGGGCCTTTATGGAAACAGCTTTAGTACGCAACTAAGCGCGAAGATTATTTCTAATTCAGCATTCGGAAATGATATAGTAACTCATAATAATGGAATTCATCAGTAGAAAAGGTCGTGTCGAGCTCGATATGAAAGGATATCGACAGCGTATTATCAGAGAACGCCAAAAGGGTGTCAGCGAGAGGAGAGGAAAGCGAGAAGAGGAAGAATATATGTGCAACTATTATGCAGCGCGAGACAAAAGACTGAGCATTCTAGATATTTATTACTCTATTGCAAAGTATCGTCACGTTGTATCTCGGCGACGTACCGTTTTCCGTGAAAATAAAATGACGGTATAATATTCAACGAGCCAAACATTTATTATAATATCCGATCTAATTATCGACAAAAAAGTTACTTAATGTAACTCAAACTTGATATCTCAGTGAAATAAATCTCTGATAAAGTAAGAATTATATATAGATTAATCCAAGATTAATTACAACTTGTTAAGATCGCTCCATTACTAAAGGAACTTGACTATTATTTAAATCTAAATTTCGAAACTGATATATGTATATATTGCTGGTTCTCAATTAAAATCTCTCTGTCAAAAATGACAAACAATTTTCTTTATTATAAAAGTAATATATAATAATATAAAAGTAAAAGAAATTGAGCTTTTGAGATAAAAAATGTAATGATTAACAGGCAATTGAAAGCAATAATCAATGCAATTATTCGTGCATAATAATTAATAAATGTATTGTTCTAGATGTTACATATAAATAAGAAGAATCGGACGTTTCGGCTCCATTCGAGTCATCATCAGCAATGTCCTATGGTAGATTCAAAAATTAATCGAATCGAATAAAATAAATATAAAAGAGCAGTTGAGGAAGTTTGAGAAACATTCATGTCAATAAGCCGAGTGAGCACAGCTGCTAATTATGATCAATATTGAAAAAGTACAATAAGTTATTTATAAAGAATGGATACGCAAAATTTGTTCAGAGTACTGGTTCGCACCAAATAAATTGTTGAAATGACGACTCCGCCATAAACATAATTATTTTGTATATAACGTCTTGAACAATACATTTATTAATTATTACGCATGAATAATTGCGTGATTATTGTTCTCAATTGCCCGTTAGTCATTATATTTTTTAATTTTCTTTATATTACATCTACAAATTCGGATTATTCTCATTAAAATATGCCTAATATTGATTCTTTTTTAAATATGAGTTATGTTATTTTGATTTTCTGAAATTAATTAGTGCTTTTTGATTAGTCTAAATTAAGTGAGTCTTCTGTTTACGATTAATAACATCGATCAGTAATATTGAATCAGTAATACTGATAGTATACATCAATATTTTTATAATTTAACATGATTAATATACGAAAAAAATGGTTTTACTGAAGTCTAAAAATTTAGCTAGATACAGATTTAAAAATAATTTTGTTGGATCATTAAAATAATTATATAAAAATGTCAAGCACGAGTAATGCTGTAAAAAGTTTTGACATTCTAACAACCAGTTTGAGCATGCATATAATTATTTTGATGGTCAACAAAATTATCTTCAGATCTGTAATCTAACTAAATTTTTAGATACTTGATCAACAATTGTTCTTTCTGTGCATTATTGATAATAATATTTTAACTCAATTTTACGAATTTTATACAATCAAAAATCTCTTAATACCCATAAATATTGACAGCATTATTAACGATGATTCTCAAGTATCAACAGTATCCTGCTCAATTTGTTCTGCTCAAAAATCAAGAAATCCATATTCAATCCATCAATATTAACCGCACACAATCAATAATATTATCAATATTTGTTGGTACTGACAGTATTATCGATGTAGAAGGATATTACAAACCCAGCATCAGTACTGTATTACTAGAGCAGATGCTGCTCGCGTCAGCACCGGAAGATTAAGATAACTCATAAATTTATTTATGAATTATTTTCTCAGTCTTTCTCAGTGAAATGTATGCTTACTCAGTTCATAAGTAGGTCCGTCATAGACAGCCGGTAGTGTGCTGACTGAGGTACAAGCCAATACGACGAAGATAACGAGGATAGCGAACAGCTTCATGATTGCGGAACGTACTCTCATGCGCACTCAAATTTGTTTTGAATAATAATAAATTCCTAAGGACGCTACGTCGCTTTATATATCTCATCCTTATCGCCGAGATAATAATTCTTTTCTGCTTTCCTGGATGCTTTCCCATCCGCCGCCTTTCCTCTTGATGTCACCGGAATTCCCGCGGTTTCGCATTCGTTATTTCTAGATACGCAGTCGCTGACCAAATCCGCTGTATAGACTGACCTATGTATTCGAAAATTAATTTCCGGCATTATCACCGTTATCGAAACGAGTAAAAGAAAGAGAGAGAGAGAGAGAGAGAGACGACGAAACAGGTCGATCGATCGCAGCATTCCGTTCTGTTGAACGGAAGCGTGGACGTGACTATAGTTCGTGATATAAGTGAATTAAAAAGAAATCGACAGGTATTCATTCCGTACTATTTAATTTGTGAACTTGGCGTACTTGAAGGTGGTGGCGCACTTGGATATAATTCTTCTATTTCTTCATACTTTTTCGACATGCCGATATATTATATAAAAGAGAAAATCTGATAACGGAATATTGAATGTTAAGCAAAGAGCAATTTATTTCAGCATTATACATGCTTCAATTATGATTAAGAGATTCGTTTTAAATTTTCAATTACTCCGATCAGATTTGATCTTTTGCGATAAAAGGCCAGAATACATGCAGATATTAAACAATTCAAATTTCTATATTATGACCACAAAGAGAAAATTTATTGAAACGAAATTTAAAAATCAATTGGAATAACAACTCTACCATTTTTACGAGGTCTGTTGTTTCGCTTATTATACTATAATAAATGTTCTGCGCGTTTTGCATATCCAAAACATCAGCAATTTGTTTGTGAGAAACGTCACGATGTCGATTAAACTATGTGAATAAACAATCGATGATGGAAGGTAATTCTGCAGCTGTCGCAGGTGATCGCAAATTTCATTAGCGTGAACAATACTACACTACTACAGCTGACCCAGATACTGAACAAAAATATGACTCCCGAATACTAAATATTTATGCAACTGCGCAAATGTGACGTTTAATGCATAGATGTCATTTGCGACATGTTTTTTCCCTTTCACTGCATCTGAACGCATTACGACTCGGGATTATCCCCGTTACATCCCACGCAAATATGTATTTATAGAAGAATTAATGCCGAAATTACCCTCCCCCTCCCTCTCCTTCCATTATATTACACGGACGCGAAGAGGGAAGGTATATTCTGGATATATCAAATCGAAATGCTTGCACGTGCTCGGAATTACACGAACCGAACAAGGTTTTATATATATTACGTGCAATGCTTTATACCCGTTCATGGATGCTTGTCTCTGAGAAAAATTCTGCGGGGAATTTCTCGAATCTCGGTATCGCACATACTCGAGAAATCCCGTCCATTCGGACATCCATTCGGAATCTTAAACAGCATGTACACCGAGGCGCTAATTCCGTTATAAATGGAGCTAAATACCGGATATCTAATGTCTATTCAACTGATACAATTTAATCTTGAAATTTTAAGCGTGGTTTTAAAAACTAAGAAAGATGAAGAGTAAGTTGAATCAAAATTAAAGTTAACATTAAAACCGTGGATTTAAATTAATCCAATCGCGATTCAAAGTAAATCTGGGTTTTTTATAAGAAATGATTGTCATCATAAAAGTAAAAATATTTGTTTATCAATTAAATTAATTGTTTGTGAAAGTTATATATCTAAAGTTATAAATCTAAAGCTCTACATGCAAATCCAGATTAACTAGAAAAGGAAAAACTATCAGAGGGATAAAAAATGGCACTGCCGCGGTTCTAATGTTAATCTACATTGATGAAATGGAGAAAATATTTGTAGAAGATAATTAAAGAATAAAGATAAATAAAGTGCACTGTCTGTGCTTATAGTTTTAATCTTTAAATAAACTTTAATTAAAGAGAATTTCCTAGAATATCACAATTAAAAATTTAATCTTCAAGATTAATAAATTGAAAAATTTTTAGAATTTATTAAATTTTGAGATCTTATAAAATACATATTTGTAAAAACAGAGATGAGAAGGCAATCGTATTGTCCGAGTTCGAGCAGTGGAAGCACCGGTGAGCCGTTGATTGTCGTCGAAGAAGAAGCGGAGCGCTGTCGCGCGGAATCACCACCACGATGTGTCGATCCAGACTCACCATCCTTGAATCCCTATCTGCTCTCACCATGGAGGGATGCCAGGAAGCACTCCTTGCCGACGCCACAATGTACATCCGGGATAACCGCATCCCAGGTATGTGCTGTGTATACGTGCACAGGAAGTCCTTCGCGGTCGGCGTTATCGATATGCAATATATCCGTTTTATACGAGTGCGAAAAATCTGAAATTAGGTCTTTGAACGCTAAAATTGTCGATGTAATGATCGATTTTGAAAGGAAAGAAAACAGACACATGAAAAGGTTTTACTGAAGTATTTATAAAAATTTATAAAAATTTAACTATATATTATAGATTTGAAAATAGCTTGTTGGATCATCAACATAATTATAAGAAATCTCTCAAGCATGATGAGCAATGTTGCGAAAAGTTTTGACATTCTGACTATTTCAGAATCTAATTATTTTGATGATCCAAATAAAATTATTTTTAGATCTATATCCAATTAAATTTTTAGACACTTCAACAAACTCGCACACTCCGTGTATTAAGATTATATCAAAATTAAAAAAAAAGATATTAAATTAAGTTAAAATTAAAAATGAACATCTATAAACGTTTCAACTTCTATTTTAATTTAATATTTTTGTTCTGATAAAACTATTGTTTGATTTATTATTGTTTTGATGAAGCTTTACAAGCTCCTGTTCACTCGCCATTTCTATTTCAAATTGTGACGTCAGAAGCAAAAAAATATACAATAAAAATTCTTGAAAAATAATTAATATGAAAATATTTTAATAAAAAAATACTTATACTATTAAATTTGTAATGTCAAACTATATCTAATTTGAGTTTTTTTTTCTATAGTATTACTGTTTCTACACAATATGTATTAATTTAACTAAAAAAAAAAGGAAATTAAACAATTTAACTCAATAAAATGTATTAAGTTTGACTCTAATTTAGTTTATTATTTATTAAATGTATACATTAATATAAACATTGTTTACTTTAAAACTAACAATGGAAATAGTTTGATTTATATTTTGATATATGCGCTCTTCGAACGCAACATAAAACTGAAAAGTAACAAAATGTTATTTTTAACTCAACGGACAGTAAGTTAGGTTTACTATTGCTTTTTTTATACTTTACAAGGTATAATCGACTTATAAAATCGAAAATTCTTCTTTTTTGTTTCGTTAATTAATAAATAATCTCGAAATTATATATTTAGAAATCATATATTTAGAAATGAATTAGCATAGGCATAAAATAGGCATAACCAAAAACGAAATCAATAATGTTTACAGCTGTTAAATTAATAACATACAGATTAAAAAATTAAATTAATATATAGAATAATATAGAATAATATATAGAAATAAATATGATTTCTCCCCAAAACGAGAAAATAGTTTTCGGTAGATCTATTTTATAAGTCTATTCCATCGATTGCAAATGATGTTTTATTGAAAAATATTTCTATTCAACGATTTGTAAGAATTTCTATCGTGGGTCT
>NW_017259583.1:5413086-5414251 GCF_001594045.1 Atta colombica
GTATTTTTTCGCTTCTGACGTCAATCTGGTACAGTAGTAGTGAGTGCCTTAACAGATATCTTACTATTCTAAACCGCAATGATATTATCATTTTAATGCGTACAGTTACATTTTTAAAAGCTTACGACCAAGATAAATCTATAAATAATCACATTAAAAATGTATAAAATCCGAGATTCAGATTTATAGTATTTCTCGATGAGGCTGTGTCCTTTGATTGCCAATCCGATTAATTAAATTTTTTTCTCAAACAGTAAGATAAATCCATATTGGGTGTCGATGTCGATGAAATGGTCTCCTCTTAAATTGCACGCGATGAATAGGTGCGACGGTTGAGCGAACGTGGTGGAGAAGGTTCCGGTCCATCAGCGAGGGAGGCTGCTTTCCTGGCGACGCTTTCACAGACGCCGGCACCGACGGCTGGCGGCCGGCGGCATTCTGTCGTCACGATCTCCAGGGTGCCGACTACTCTCTTCGGGCGCAATCGTCGCGAATCCATCGCTGCTTTTCCTATGGGAGGCGCCACCAGGATATTACAGAGCCGGCGAGATTCGTCCACCGGGATGACCGGCCCGCCCAGCAACAGTGGAAGCACTCACAATCTGCAGCTCGATATTATGGACGATATTGCCGAGATAAAGGCCAGGAAGGTAAATTGTAACTCTGGATTAGCGATATTGTTAGAAGTAATCGTAGTAATAGGGTATACAGCTTAAAGTTATATATTTACGTGAATAATATAAATGAGGCAGGACGAATAACAAACCATAATGATGAGATTATTCAAGTCTTATTTTTTTGCTAGTTTACATACAGAATTAAGAGATAAGACCGAGTTTTATCATAATCATTTGTAATCTCATGACAACCACTTAGGCTTATTAAGGTTGACCGTTATTGATTTTTATTATGTCTATACTTGTTTGCTCGAAATTAAAGATGTAAGAGCCGCGCGGCTTCTAGTAACAGTCCAATTGCAATTCTATGACATTCTCAGCAATGTAAATTTGAAATTCAAGAGATCATATATTTTACAAATATATTAATAAAATTGCCTGTAGGAGTTCAATTGCAATTTTAAGACATTCTCAGCAACGTACATAAATTTAAGAGAGATCTTATATTTTATAAAGATATTAATAAAATTGATTCTTTAAGAATATAT
>NW_017259583.1:5414351-5419924 GCF_001594045.1 Atta colombica
GTTTAATTAACTCTGCTGATTTGTTTAAATTTACTATTTCGATTAATTTAAGTTTTAGTTAATATCTTGAAAAGTTCTAAAAAATAAAAAATAAAAGATTTTTACAAAAAATCTTATATTAAAATACGAAGTCATCAAATACCAGACAAAGAAGTTTTTAAATAAAATATTAACAAGAATAAATAAATTACAAATTAAAATGAACAAACTTAAAGGCTCAAACTGAAAAATTCAATAATACATTCGAATAAGGCACATTAAACGGTGCAAAAAAATATTGTCACAATCACAAAATTTTTCCAAATGTTTCGGTTCACAATGGAACTATCTTTAATGGATACATCACTTACATCTGTTCTTCTTTAGTATATTACACGTCGTTAGATAATATAACAAATAAATTACATTTTAGGACATAATAGATCCGAACAGCAGAGTAATATATTCCTCATCTAATCAATATATTTCCTTTGAAAAAATTTTTCAAAAAGAATAATTCAAGGTTCAAAAACATAAAAATTTATAAAGCTTATACTTAAGTTTTTTAAATTCCATTTTGTATTACATTTTATAGAGAAAGCGCATACTATTAAACAATTGATAGGTATTTACGTCAATTCGATGTATAGTTAGACAGTTCTCTGACGTTTTGTTTAATCTCGTTACACTTCATTTTGAAGAGAATGGCGCATACTATGAAGTCCATTAACAACTGATAGGTATTTATGTTAATTCGATATATAGTTAGACAGTTCTCTGACGTTTCGTTTAAGCGAGGAGCGCTCTAATCGTGCTCGTACACGCGTCCCAGGTCCGTTTAAAGATGTACAAGACACCATCTCGCGAGCGCGTATGCGAGATCCAGCCTCTGGAGGGCAACAGCAGTTCTACCACTCAGAAATACATACAGCATCAGAAACGCCGGTTCTCCGAGTTCTCGGCATCGGTGGCAGCGTCAACGTCAGCTTTACGTAGACGTGCGTCCGAAATGACGAGGCCGCTCTCCGATATCGAGTTACCCGGAACGTCAAGAGTAGCTGCAGCAGGTATTACATGCTCCAACACAGATCTGATATCCATCTTGAGTTCCCTGACATCGTCCGCGACGGAGATAAATACGTGTGGCACGACGGAAGCATCGAGCGCGAAGGACGAGAAATCGAGCTGGTCAGCCAAAACGGCGGAGCAAAGGCGTAGTCGACTCAAGAGTTCTCGATCCAACAGCTTCGACGTCTCCATCCTGCACAGCACTAAAAGCAAGACACCAACAAGCAGTGGTAAGAGCACCATTGGTGCGTTTATAACGCCAAGCACCTGGTTCGCCAAGAGACATCAGCCCATCTCGAAGAAGAATCGATACGACGAGGAAAGCGCGACGACGTTCAAGCTGGATAAGTCGCGGGTGATTAAAACTGTCAAGGACACGCTCGTGAAGAACGCCAGGCATAAGGTCCTCTGGGACGACAGTAGTGGTACCAAAGTGGATGCTCAGGTAAATGAATGTAATTAATTATCCCATTCAGACAGTCCGTACTAATAGCAAATTCGATGCAGTTAGTGCGCACTGATGCACATTGAAATTATCGTATATAAATTTACTTAAATATGTATGTTTAATATAAATATAATACAAATATGATATAAATGGATTAAACCGCGAAATTATCAGTATCACTTTATTGTACTGTTAGGTAAAATTTCTATCTATTTTATAATTCGAAACATTTACGTTTTATTTACAAGGGGAGACTATGATGTTGAGGTCCGATTTTGATCAAACTTGATGGAGATATATAATATATTTCTAACAATTGATATGCAGTAAGATGTACATTGAAAAAAAGTCTGGTTGCATTAACTGGAATTTTGATTAAAAATAGACAAATCAGAATTTTCTGATTTGTCTATTTTTTGAATTGAATCTATTATTTACTTGAGATAATCACAAATGCAATTAATATGATCAGAAATTTTTAACTTATTCATTTTAACTAGAAATTTTTCTCATTACTAAAAAATAGGCGCTAAGAAATAGGCAAGAAATTATAATTTACATTAATTATAAATAAACGTAACCTCTAAATTACTTACTGCATCCTATTGCACAATTGTTTAAAATAATTCTATATATATAAAAAAAAATAAATAACAACATTTAAATGAAATTGAACAAAATAAAACATACATATCAAAACATAAACTATCGCACTGTGAGTCTAGCTCATCGCAGTGACTTCTTTTTTAGTTTAATATACTTCTATTTTCTAAGTTTCTTGAAATGAAATTCCACTCTAAAAGAGTTAAAAGAGTTATTGTCATTATTGAAAAAGAAAAATTTGCACTTTTGAATAAGAGGCAGTTTCGTTCTTTTGGAGTAAGATTCGTTTCAAAGAAAAGAAATTTCGCTCCTTTTTTTGAATGAATCTTAGTAAAAAAAAAGAGTGAAATCTGCCACTCTTATTCAAGAGTGCAAATTTCTTACTCTTTTTTAATAGTAGCAGTATTTGAACTTTTTTATGAAGTGAACTTTCACTCTAAGAAATTTAGAAAGTAATTGAGCTACTTTAGCTTATCGGAATTCGGTGGTTTACAAACAGAGCAAGTGTTAAGGAAGAATGTACAATTTCGATTGTCTCGTCTATTTTTTAGTAATTTAGCTTCTTACTTGGCACACGTCGGTTGTTGGGAGTGCACTATATATCCTTACCAAGTTTGATTAAAATTAGTGACCTCAACGTCATGTCCTCCTTAGATTAAATTAGTGTACATGACTTTAATATACACCAGTGCAGCAGTGCACTAACTAGTACGTTCAACCGAACTAGTTAAGCTACGAACAGCATTAATATGATGCATTCCATTTCACTTTGTTGCTCACCGAATATTAAAGAAGAATAAAATTTATTAAATGATACATCATGCGTATCATACGTAAAACTGAATGAATTCTACGTTAAAGATTACTATTCGCATTCGAAAAAAGAAAGCTTATTCAGGTTTATTCACGCTCGCTTGTTTAATCCGGTTTTATAAAAGAATTGGAAGTTATTGTTAAAAATATACTATTTAGAAAAACTAATAAAAAAGTAAACATTGTTTTTTCATCAAATGTATTTTAAAAAATCATGATTAGAATTTTGCTCAATTTTGCGCAAAATTCTGTTATTTATACAGTACTTATATATATTCATCTGCAAAAAAATAGGCCATTATAATGTCACAGTGGTCCATTTTTTTTTTACGAGTTAGTGTATGTATGTTCATTTGTGCATTCAAGATATATAATACATCGTAAAAAAGAGAAAGGTCGCATGAAAATGAAATTTTTCGCTTGATTTGATATTGATAGGTGCTTGGTAATGCCATCGAGAAGATTCTCACCTCGGGCCACAGGGGAAACGATGCGGAAGCTTCAAGTAGTTCATCCGGAAAGGCATCCGTGTCGCCGAACAAGTCACGTGTCAGTAAGGTCGCCGGTTGGTTCACGAGTGGGAACAAGGAGCAGGAACAATCGGACTGCGACTCGATCTGCTCCACCCTAAAGGACCTCTTCGTCAAGTAGTGTACCATCGCCGGACTATCTCTCGCGATTACGACGATTCATATATTTTGTTGGTAAACAAGATCCACTGAATCAACAGTACAAGTTATTTGCTGCACTGCCGCTATTTATTTATTTGATTTCTTTTTTGCCGAATAAATTTGACATTCTGAACTAAGTCTCGCGCAAATCAGACGAGATCCGTGTAGGAATAGTTCTCTTGTTTACTTTCTTGAATTGAGAAGAGTGCAAACGCGAGAAAGGTCGGAGGAAGTAAGAGGGAAGAAAGATCAAAGCGGCGAAAGATTGCGAGTTGATCGAAAATGTTGCAATCATTTTTTTTTTTTTTTACATATTTCTTCGTGGTAAAATTCAACGTACTCTTGCGCGCATCTATTTTTTATGAAATACATTCGAATGCTTACAGTTCCTTCTCATTCGAAGTTGTTTTATTTAACTCGGAAATGATCACCTGGGATATCTTTACATTTTAGCGGCAAAAAAATATGAATTGTAAAATATTATTTTATTTATATTGTGTATATTATTATATTATTATAAATATTTAATATATTTTCTTTTTTTTAAATAACTTTTCTTTACAAACGTTTGAATACACAAAAAATAAAAAATTGTTACATATTAATTAAAATTTTTTTAGAAAAACTATCGCAAATAAGCTTAACGCTTATTTCATTTAATATTTGTTTGTTTCTACTTAATTTTCAGAAAATTGTGATTAAATTCATATTCATGTTCTCAAATATTAACAAATCAGAAAATAATCAATAATATACAATTTTTTGTTAAAAATAGTGATTTTAATTCGTGTAAAAACATCTCAGATGATTTATGTAAAAAGAAAAAAAGAAATCAAATGACTATTCTTGGATTCTAGGAATCCTATTCTGAAGGAAACAAGATAGAATCTCATAACAAATCCATAGAAGATAATGCGAAATTTTGTTTATGGTCTGGTGAAAATTTTTTTTATAATTTTTATACAATTGGAACATTTTTCAGAAATATTCAGAAATATTCCGAAAGTTTACATTTTCTTTCAGAATTTTTTATACATGTAAATTCTGAGATAGATTCTGATTTCTCATTCCATAATTTAAAAAAATATTTTTTAATTTTTTAGATTTTATAATATTTCATCAGAAATTATACTTATAAAAAAATCTTAGAATTATGATATTTTATAATTAACATATATGAAAAATTCTGAGAGAAGATGTAGATTTTCTGAGAAGTGTTCCAATTCGTACAAAAAATATGAGAAAGTTATGAAATTATATACAAATTTTGAAAAATTATATGAAAAATTCTGAGAAAAATTTTCATCAGAGTGGCCTTATACAATATTTCATTTAAAGAGTAAATAGAAATCAATGTTTAACGTAATATTTATTGATAAATAAATATTCATGATTTTAATTTTTATATTTTTATTTTTTATATTTTATTTTTAGAAATTGATATCGTTAAATATGGCAATTTACGAAAGCTGAAAGCCAATACGTTTGCGTAGTACGTAAATATTGAGTTCGATATGAACGGACTATTTTCGCTCTCCATATGGCTTTATTCCGATTATATGTACCTATACATATTTTGCGACTGATTGATACCCATGATCACTACGAAATGATAGATAATGCGATCTATCCTTGTCCATCCTGGTTATGAACGAAACACAAAGCAGTTACGCACACAATGGGATATATATACGCGCCATATAATTTTTATTGATAGTGCAAATATCGAGGAAATCGATTATAGAACTATTTTCATAAGCAATTATTTTTAGCAATATGTTCATTTTAAGTTGTCGCGAGCAGATAATGTTATAGTATGAAAGAATTATAGGATAAAATTATATGTGACATATAATAAGAGAATATTCTGCGCTAAGTTTCTCATACATTAACGCAGATAATGTGGGTAAACGTTAGTCTATCCTTTGCGGGCCAAAGGAGATACACACGTTATAATTATAGTGTGTATGTATATATATATATATATATAT
>NW_017259583.1:5420024-5424183 GCF_001594045.1 Atta colombica
AAGTGGCGGCTGGTCCGGTTAATTACATGAGGCGGTAATTTTATCATCTTTCTTCCTGTTTCATTAATCGGATTGCTATGTTTTTCTGCTCCTCTCGGTCGACGTTCCTCGACATTATTTCAACTGCACGAACCGCCACTGATTACTGAATAGAAGTACATGATATATGTAGAGATATGTGTATAAAAATCATCATGTAAATTTAATAACAATCTACAGCAACGATATACACGAGGTGTATACACATTGCTGTGTGTATATGTATATGTAGTGTGAGTGGGTGGATGTACGCGTGTATGTTTCAAGCAGAAATGTAAAAGATATTCATGTCGCAGTCTCTCGAGAATTTTATGTTTCAAAGGTAGAATGTAGCGAATGCGATGCAAATTAATTAAACACACATTTAGCAGAGTCATAAATGAAAACTATGAATGGAACTGAATATCACAATATGTCCTGCAAACATATATTTTTCGGTTTTATTCTGTTTCTTAATTGTGCTTGTATTTGATAATTTTGTTTTCTTAAATTTTGTAAGGAAACTTAAAGAAAGGAATTGAAATATCTAAAAATTTAGCTAGATATAATCTAATGATTTTGTTGGAATATCAAAATAATTATGTAGAATGCTCAAACTGATTGCTAGCTAGAGTGTCAAAACTTTTTGCAGTATTGCTTTCATCATGCTTGAGTTTTCTACATAATTATTTTTGTGGTCTAACATTTGACAAAATTATTCTAAGATCTGTATCTATCTAAATTTTTTTATAGAGACTACAGCAAAATTCTTTTTCTATTGAAATAGAGAAAATACGTTATCTTTCTATATATATTCAAATTTTTTCTCATCCAATTATATTTTAATTCTCAGAGAATTTTTTACGTTCTGTTCTTAGAATATCTGACAATAGTCGAACAATAGTGTACTGAATGCAATTTCTAGTATTAAATTAGTATTTCTTGATCGATGTGCAATCAATAATTTTATTGATCTAGTCTCGCTCCGTTGCGGTGTGATTAGAATGACAATAGACATGGTTCCTCATGTTCATGCTGCTTTATTAAGAATTTGAAACCTCTTCAATTTATATTAAATTAGTAGCTCAGAATGTAATAAGTGTGAACTTTATGTGTCGCTTTAAATAACCACAGTCATAAATATTTATTTGAAAATTTACAATAAAAAATATTTAAATGAAACGGTGTGACTTATAGATTACGCATTATTTCGATACTTATACGTCTCTTGATATATCAATGTTAAAAAATGTTTCAAAGATAATAATTGTTGTTATCGAGAATTTTGAAATCTATACGGAATTGATTGCGTAATGTGATTGACCTTGATCTATATGAACTTCAGAACTCATTTATGAAAAACATGTGATGTGAGTAGAGTAAAAATACTTAAATGTTCTTCGATTGGTAATTAGAGTCTATATAAATCCGCCTAAATCTATAGTTCTCCTTCATATCACATAAAAATTATTGAACGAGAAGCCGCGTAAGCAAATAAAATAAAGATGGAAGTACAAATTATTAAACGAAATAATTAAAAGACCAAAAGTGTTATTTTGTCTTACTGGATTGAGTAATAATCTCAAATAAATAATCTCTGACGCAGATAGCAAATTTTTTCTGAATGTCGTAATCCTTAATCCTTAATTCCCTATACGATTCTACTAAAATTAATTATTGGCGAGATTGAAAAAATGAGAAAAAAAAACAAATACTTGTTATTTGCGTCAGAATTAACATAGATATATATTTATGACTCTTTAACCTCCTGATAAGAATATTCGATTGATTTAGAAAGAGAGAAAGTGAATAAATTTATATTAATTTAGTAACAATATGAAAAAAAAATCATAAAATTAATTGACAAATGAGCCTCATTATAATCCTTATGATTGTGTTCGAAAAGCATGGATAAAATCCGCTTGCATACTGTTTAGAATAGTGCATCACCTGTTCGTATGTTATTTAGATTATCGAAGTGTCCTAAAGTTGTAAATAGTATTGGTGCTATACGTTCTATCAATGTTCTCGCAGCAGATTGATGAAACATGAATATGAAGAAAAAAGTAAAATATACGTTGATCGTAAATGTTGCAAACAGTGTATTATTCATATATGGATTTCCCCAACCTTAGCTTAGATGTCGCAATAAAGGATAAAAAAAGATTAGTTGTCATCTGAATTTCTTCAGGAAAATATTTATCTTGGAAGAATTTATCTCTCTAGAGGAGATATATAAATCGAGTACAGTATCCAATATAGCTATTGAAAATTATAATAAATGATGTACAAATAACGTACAACTATTTTTCTTTCTGAAAACAATTTTATTTTTAAGAAATCGAAACTTTTCGGACTGTTGCAACTACATTTTTCAACTTGGTGTTGTATTACAGTAAGATGGTATCGCTTTCAGGCATTGCCTGCATTACGATAGGCGATGCGGGATGCCTTTGATTTTCGGCAGAGAAGAGGAATGGTTTATATTTATAAAAAAAAACATACAATGAGAATTCTCTAATCGTGTTATACATTTATATGTATTATACATATGTAAAATTAAAAGAATATATAACGTTAAAGAGAAATGCATCGGTTAACACACTGGAATCAATACATCAATCACTGATTTTTAATCTTTGAAATACCTATCTTAGTATTGAAGATATTCATATTTTGAACACTCACTAAAAATATAGGATAGTAATTGTAAAATTTGAGCTCATTGCATGTGTTTTTCTGCTATATCACTTAGCGATACTAAGCGAGTGTATTCGTGGAAGAATATGGATTTCGCACAAAAGTCTAATACAGATTTCTTATAAAAACACGGTGTACTGATCGTGAAATGAAGCAAAGGAAATTTCAAAATTAGCAAATTCATTGTAAAAAAAAATCACTGCGAACAATTCTCTATTTTCTAATCAAAAAAAGTGAACTCACTTAAAATAAAATAGAAAAAATATTATGCAGGCAATTTCTTTCATTTATACAAAATTATATAAGTTTGAATTTTCTCGGTAAATTATTAGCGGTGATGAGAATCTTGATCGATAGGAATGGATGAAGTAGGGTAATAAAGACAGCAAATAGGTATGCAACAGCTAAATAAAAATGCAGTCATTACAGTATCTAGTTGATCTACAACTCTCCGCTATCCGCTATTATGATCTTTTTGGATGTCTTGCCGCTTTGAGAACCCATAGCCTCCAACTGAAAAGAAAAATAAATAATGCATGTTAGCTAAGCTAATAAATATTTATAAAATTAACCTATCAAGCGAAAGATTTAGACTCAATATTTCCTCGACCCTACTAGTTTAAAACTTAAATGTCTTTATAAAAGGACATTTAAGAAAGAAAATATTAATGTTTTCTATATTTTTATAAATGAAGAGTTGAAAGATTCAATATTGAAATAAGACGTGACTCCGTATAAAAACAGTGAGTTGGTAAATAAATAATTCAGGTTCGATTTCCTTATTCCACAAACGGATTTTAAATTCATAAATAAGTTACATAAAGAGAATTTGAAGTAACTGATAAATAAATTGTGTATTGAAGATCTAAGATTTATAAATATATAATGATAAATAAGATAATATAATAATATAACAAGAATACATGTTAATTGCTTGTAAGAATTGCGTATAAGAAATGCTAGAAGGAAAATCATACTTTTCTAACAACATCCATTCCTTCGGTGACTTTTCCGAACACGACGTGCTTTCCGTCGAGCCAGCTAGTCTTGGCACTGGTGATAAAGAACTGGCTGCCGTTAGTGTTGGGGCCAGCATTTGCCATAGATAGTATACCAGGTTCAGTATGAGTCAACTTAAAGTTCTCGTCTTCGAACCTGGCGCCATAGATAGATTTTCCACCAGTGCCGTTGTGATTGGTAAAATCACCACCCTGACACATGAAATTCGGAATCACCCTGTGGAAACTGCTGCCCTTGTATCCGAAACCCTTTTCTCCAGTACAAAGCGCGCGGAAGTTTTCCGCTGTCTTGGGGACAACATCTTTCCTCAACTAGAAAATTATATCGAAAGTGATTAAAATTTCTAGATATTTAATTTATATTCAATAAAATTATGTTATATATAAATACATAATATAAATATTATAATACGTAACATTAT
>NW_017259583.1:5424283-5426260 GCF_001594045.1 Atta colombica
ATTGATATATATATATTACACAATTATAAAAAAAGTCGCCAAATACGGCTAAATGTTTATATATATATATACATATATAAATAATCATATATGTATATTCTATATACATTAATAAAAATATATAATGCTAAGTACTCTTGCACAATTTATGCCTTGGTAGGGCAACAAGAAAAAATTATTTTTAGCTTTTATAAATTAGTTAATAAAGAAATATTAAAAGGAAAACGTGATAGAAGATAAATATATACTATTATTGCAGCTGCCGCCATCTACGTTTAAAATTCTAAACTCACACATTAAAAAGCTGATTCTTCAGCATTTTGCATATAAAAATATGAAAATTGCTATCGTGTGCAAAAGTCTATGTTTAGCGTAGCGCAAAGAAGCTAATTATATAACACCGATTAATACACAATACTTTTATTTGTCGTAATCTTTTTTCACGAGAGAAAAAAAATCTATTCTTATAAAAAGAAAAATTTATAATAAATACAAATGCGAATTTATATTTTTGAAAAAAAAAACATGAAAAAAGAATCTTATCTAATCATATTACTAAATTGTATAACTGTTATGAGCGCGCGGACTTTTTTTACATGCTTATCTCAATATCGAATAATTATATATCTGATCTTCTACAAACTGCAAATTGCGACTTCCTTGATCCGCGATATAAATTACGCGTGTACGTCTCCCGGTACGCACGCGGACGGACGTCGCGGACAGTTCGGCCGGTTGCTCGTCGTCAATGGAAAATTTCTCAATGCAGTGATCAAAGCGTGCGGTGTGCGTGGTCGCGCGACCGTGACGCATCGCCAACGACAGTCGCGCGCTCGGCGTGACTCCACGGGATCGCGACATCGCGTCCTCGACGATCGTGTCCATCAGCTGTCGATTATTCGGTATCACATTCATACGACGATAACGATGGTGACAACGAGAACGATCGTTAACGATCGTCGCACAAGATGCAGACCCGGTTGTATCTTGGAACCGGCTCGGTGGAAAAATCAAGATGGCCAGGCATGCCGGGATCACAAGGAGCGCAGTCGGAGCGGGGACGGCTTTACGCCGCGATCGCACGATAATTTCGGCTCACCTCCATCACGATGCGGCCCACGGGCTTGTCGTCCGCGGTCATGTCGAAGAAAACGCGTGGCAGTGCCATGTTCTTAGCTGCTGCGGCAAAACTTCGTAGGAGCGTGTCAAAGGACGGTCGTCTCGGCCGGGCGGTGGCTCCGAAATGGCTCGACTGCCTGAAGGTCGAATCAATTGACAACCGGCAAATCGATCTCAACGCCATTCTATCGCTCCTGGAAACTCGCCGGAAATCGATTTGACGCGACGCGATCCGCGCTGTTCGTTTTACGACGACTGATTTGGCAGTTTTACGGATTTTTCGCCGGTTATTCCGCGAAAATATTATGTAATAAAAGAAATGTTTTTGGTTACAAATTGGTTGCCATCGAATGAGATTGCGATATCACGACGTCGGCCAATCGAGAGTTGTACTTTCGGCTGATCTCAAAAGCCAATCAGATATTTCTTCATGGATTCTTACTGTCGCGTGTTGCCATTGGTGGAACGTTGAAATCTGTAGTTATCGAATGAACGGCTCTTTAACCGGTATTCATAAGACGATATTAGTCGGATCTTATATTTAAAATCATTTTAAGTACAGTTTTAAGATGTTATGATCAGAGAATTATATTAACATTTTAAGACATTACTTAAGACGATCTTAAAATAAGAATTGATTATGAATATCAGTCATAAGCCCGATATTTATAATCCATTTTTATTTTAACACCGTCTTAAGTAATATTTTAAAATGTTAATGCGGCTTTCCAATTAATTTATGGTATTTTAAGATATATATAGTACTAAGGCAATTTTGAATATAAAAATAGATCAGATTCGTCACATCTGAAAATTATTATACTGTACTTAAAATAATCTTAAATATATATATATATA
>NW_017259583.1:5426347-5427342 GCF_001594045.1 Atta colombica
TATATATATATATATATATAAGAGAGCCGACTATGAATATCATCTTCTGATTGGATCGTGAAATCTTGAGACTATACTTAGACAGTTTTAAATATAGAAATTGACTATAAAAAATATTGGCTAGTCTCAAAATAAGAACGGATTTATGAATACTGGCTTTTTGGCTGTTTAGTAATATTCATATATAGGGTGTGATCTACTCAACGCTGCAAATACTTCGTTGACTAATCAGAAAAAAAAATTTTATAAATTAACCAATCAAAGCATTTGCAGCTTGAAATGAATTCCATAGTTAGTTCTCATATTCAAAATATCTTCAGTCAGATGTCGTAAACCAATCAGAAGGTCGCATTAGCATTAAGATGTTACTTAAGACGATATTAAAATAAGAACTTATGAATACTGGCCTGTCATAATCTTATATTCACATAATTAATGGTTTTCGTAATTTATATTCAAAACGAGAAAAATGTGTATTTGAGCGTTGAATAAGAAAAAGATTAAAAAATTGCAACTAAAAACTGGTGCAAATAAAATAATCAGAATAATTGGAACAATTTGAGTTGAATTTTGTGAATTGCCACACTTTCTTACCGACAATATTATATTATATCGAAACGTAGTGCGTACTATCACTGCTAGAGCGCATCACTTGATATTTTATATATATCTCAAATATGGGCTCGTCGCTCGTGCCGTATATACATATATATTTCTATAAATTCTAAATGATAAAAAATATATTAAAGATGGTATTCATAGTCGGTTCTTATTTCAAGATCGTTTTAAGTAGTGTCTTAAGACGCTAATGCAGCTCTCTGGCCGGTATTCATAGTCATATCATAAATAAATATAAGATCCGACTATGATAAATACCGCCCTAAATGTTATTTTTTTAGAGAAAAATAATTGACATTCGGTACAATCATTTAGGTTTAGCAAATTCATAAACCTGAGCTCAATGTGCTATGGTATTCACATAATATATATATATA
>NW_017259583.1:5427721-5438537 GCF_001594045.1 Atta colombica
TATATATATTTAAATTAGTTATATTAGAGTTCTCTTGATCGCGTCTATATTTAAAGAAAAAAGATATAAATCAAAAAACATCGAGACGAGTCTTAGCAGAAAAAGCTGTTGATTGTTGGTATAAACTGGGGGAATCTGTTTGTAAATAAACGAAAATCTGATCTCAACGTAGTTCTATCAATATCATTTTATATGTATATTATATGTACATATATGTACTACAAATCCAATAAAGAAAAAGCAAAACAGAGTATTCCACGACAAAATGAATCACGTGGCCAAACTAGCGATTGATGAAAAAAAATTCCAGATTTATTCGATTGAAATCCAACTTTATCGGCGACGAATTTAACTGAAATAAAATTGCTTACAATTACAGAATCTCCGATTATAAATATAAATTACTCGTAAAACTTTTCTAATTTAATTTGTCCAACCAATTATCAAACAATTAATTATTCCGTCCACATTAATAAAACATTGTTGATATTAATTGCTTGATTCAGTCACTCCATTAAACTGGATTTGATCAAAGTCGTCGTCGCAATTTTTATTATTTCTTGCATGAGAAATAGAATCAGCGCAGCCAATTGGCCAGTCTGATTACCAACGCTTGAAATGGAAATAATAATTTCATCATTAACTTTATTAATTCTGTCGACTATTATGCTTTTGTGAGATGTATTTTGCGTCTATAATTATGCCTCTATCTGTCGTTTTACTTCTACGGTACCAGTTGCTGACACGGTGTTCGAGCTCGAGCGTGAGAGTCGAGAATCGAGGACGAAGGCGTTTGAAATAGGGAAAAGTAACGGGGCGAATAACGGATTGGACATTTAGTGCATCCTGCCGTGGCCACTCCGAAACCATTACGATAGATTGTCTGCTCGTGGAAAACGGATAATTATACCGAATCAAATGTTGAACGCAAAACGGTGGAAGATGAACGCTCGGTTTGTCGGCGTTTAAAATCTTCGATGGAAACAAATCGATATTATTATATTCGTATCTCCGACAATAAATGTCTTTCCATCTTCCATTTATAATAGATAGTTTGCACGGTGAGCAAAAAGTGGTCTGATAATTATATCGATTTAACTGAAGATATCAATAAAGATTATTATTATTTTGAACGCTGAATCGAATGTTTATTTTTGATTGTCCGCGTTTAACATTCCTAAGCTGACATCATTTCGACGTCAAAATGACGATAAATGACGCTTGCTATCTGAGAATGTTAAACGATTAAAGACCGATTTATCAGTATTTAAAGTAATAACAGTCTTTATTTTAAAAAGCATAAGTGACAAGAGAAGTATGAGTACATACATTATAAAATAAATTAGAAAAAGCTGTAAAGGATGACGTATCAGTATAATGTTGCTCATTGAGACTCTAAGCCTATAATAATACAATACATTGAAAAAAAGTTTACTAAATCTTAAAACATGTTTCTTTGAATAGTATATAAGTAAACATAATATAAGTAAACATTTACATTGTATAGTAAATAAATATTTACTATATAAAAAAAATAATTAAATCTAACTAAATCAAACAAATATTTATTAAAATTCACTGTTTCAATGTATAAATATAAATATAATAGCATACAGACAAATAACAAAATTTTCGATCAAGATTTCTATATCTAGATATAGAATCTTTATGCGAGGATAATGATCATTCTATAGCTTCCATTTATCAAGAATAAGAAATTCTCCTGAATGTTCATCTTATATAAAATTAGTAAAATGTATAATTATTTAATCCATAGACATAATGCGTCTCGTATCTTTTTTTTTATGATGATATGTGTTTTACATGCACAGAAATTCGCTAGCAAGGAAAAAAAACGCTGGATCGAAGGACACGATTAGACGATCATGTTTTTCACGGAAAGCTTCCGCCGCGTCTTCATGCTGCGCCACGTAAAAATGTCGTAAAATTTCGTCATGCTAAAGCGACGTAAGATGATGATGCGTATTGTTTCCAGGCCGTTTATCAGTTTGCATGACGTGGTGAATCTTCTCGGAATGAAACGGAAAACCTGTGACATTTCCAGGATTGACGGCGTGAATTCAAGAAAAAAAGCTGATAAATGATTTTTCCTTTTTCGCGAATAGAGTTTATTTCCAAGAAGATAACGCTTCCGACTGGAAGCTGCTTGTTAATCCAAGCCGTTATGTGTTTGTGGTAATGAGATAACATAATTATGAGAACTATCGAGAATAAAACGAGGTGGTTAATAATTGCTACGCGAGAAAAAAATGCTCTCTCCCAGTTTATATTAGACACTCTCTAAAAGAGGATATTTGATATGCAGCAAAGGTGCGAATCATATATTTGTGAGGTTAAATCAAATCAAATCGAATCTTTGATAATATATGTTCGAAAACGAATCGAATCGAATTTGAAATATTTATATCGAATCAAACTCAGGTAGCACATATTGGTTTTATATGCGTTTCTTAAATGTTTGTAGAACATTGAATACATTTAGAAAATATGTATAAAATGTATGAACCAATAAGTGAGAATCGAGTCATTTTATTTAAAAATGAATTGAATTCGAACGAAATTTTCCTGGATTTACATTAAAAGAAATTTGAAAATAATAAGATATTTTTCAATAACGTTCCAGATTTTTTAAATAGACATGAAAATAAATCATTCAATTAAGAGTCGTGCATAAATGAAGCAAATAAAATAAGCGATTGATTTGAAATTTTGAACTTATCCGAAAAGCTCTCAGATTTGAAAACTAGTTGATAGTGGGTTCGATTTAAATTCGAACTATTCGCATCTTTAGCATAGAAACTTTTAATTTTAATAAAATTATGCGAAAGGGAAGAGAACATATGTTTACTACTTCTTTCTCTTTTTGTTTTATTTTTTCCTTATCCTTTTTTCTCTTTTAGGAATTGATAAAACATGGCAAACCAATCAAAATGGCTGTTTCATATTTAGACTCTTTATTAGATCTCTATATGTATATTAATAGGTCTCTATATGTATATTAAATTTAAATTAAATCGAGATTTTATGCTATCTAAAATTAAGATTTTCAAATTTTTGTGGAGAGAGGTGCTCTTCAGAGGTCTCGACAGTTTTATAGACACGTGTTTACGTTAAATTATCTCAAACAGAATAACAGATCATGATAACGTCAAAATGATATTAAAATGAATCTTGTCTGATCTTAAAAAGACCTTTAATAATTATTTTGAAGTTATTTTGATGCTATTTTAATCATCATAATTTTGTTTACGCTTAAGATTATAAATGTTTCTAGTCTTAACGTAACCTACTGCAAACGTTAAAAAAAACATATTCACTTTTGTAGCAATTAAAGTTTCAGTGTCAAAACTACACGTTCGTAATAAACTGGATGATGTTTATTGGCACATAGATATATAATTTATCGTAATTATATGAATCGCTGTGACTGAGACGTGAGTGGTCGCCCCAAAATGCGAAGATCGCCTCGTCATCTCAATCCAGGTTTTGATTGTCAAACATTGAGAAAAGAAACGTATATTTCTGTAATGATTAAAGTTTCTATTTCAAAACAACACGCTCGGAATAAATTAAACCTCGAATTGAATACTATTTATCGATATTATCGATATTAAGAGAAATGAGTCATCGAAACTGATGTCGAATTGATATCGATGATTTCAACATTAATTTCAACAATAGTTTGACATCGATTCGATGATAACTGATGATTATTTCTTGCTAGGTAATTAACAATTTATTCATAAAGAATAAAATCGACTGTACATTTCTTAAAATTATATATATCAAAAAGATATGTATTAATTATAGAAAATATATCATCTGAAAAAAAACGAAAATTAAAAATTGTATTATTTGGATGCTCAAAAAGTATTCGTCGAGAAATTTAGCTTCTAAAATCAGAAATACATATGAAGTTCGTTTAAACATATTAAAACAGAATGTATTCATAAACATGTTAGAACAGAATGTATTTATTGTATAAAATTGTTAATTAATGCTTACTTTCTACAAATAAGACTTTTTTAATAAAAAATTTCCTTGTACAAAATTTCCTTGTTTTTTGCTCTCACTGTAGATATATTTTATCGTAATTATACAAATGATTAGTAATTAGTATATGACAGTAGTAACGTCTTAAAATAGAGTTTCATTGATTGATTCTTCGAATAATTCCGATTCGAGTCTTTAGACCATGTTCATAGTCCGTTCTTATTTCGTTCTTATTTTTAAAATTGTCTCAAGTAATGTTTTAAAATGTTAACTGTGATTGGTTTCTGACATCTAAAGATGTAACCAAGACTCAAATAGAAAAATCTATAAATACCTTCTTATAATTCTTTCTTTCTCTTCATGTAGGAGAGATGTTTGCTCAATAAGCATAAGAACAACTCACGATAAATCATTGTCAAAATGACGTTAAAATGAATCATAAATTACTAAAAAACTTTTAGGCTCGGTCCGATTTACGCTCACAATACTCTTGGAATTATTTCATTGTTATTTATCAAATCTTTAACAAGAACAAATGATGTTTACGAAAATTGTGAGCGTGAATCGGACTGTAATTTTGTAGTGATCATTTTGTAGTCATTTTTATGATTAATTCTGCATAAATCTCTAAATAAAACACATCACGATATAACGTCAAAATAACGTTAAAATAAATCTTAATTAATTAAGAAATAATTTTTAGTAAATATCTTAGAATTATTTTGATGTTATTTTGATGTTGTGATGACTTGTGTTCTGTTTGTATGAACTTCAAATAGAACAATTAACGATAACATTAAAATAAATCTTAACTTAATTGAAAAGTGACTTTTTTCAAATTATTATCTTAGAACAATTTTGATGTTATTTTGAGGTCATACTTAGTGACTTGAGTTCTGTATGTATGAATCTCTTTCCAAGTAGAACTATTCACAATGATGTATCTTAACTAATTAAACAATTATTTTTAGTAATTTTAAAACAATCATTTTCGCAATTTCGATGTCATTTTGACTCGTGGCTTGGATGGCTTCTAACTCTTTAAATTAGACGTAATATAGCCAATGAGCTAACTGTGTTCGGTATATTTGACATGAACTCAGTGATTTTGTTGATTTCATTAATCCCGAATGTCGCGGACGAGTCGCGCGTCGCGGTCTGTCGTCACGCATGAGAATTGAGAAGGAGGAAAAACGAGAACGACGCGGTAGGGGTCGGCGCGCTTCGGGAGACGCGGTTCCACGAAACAGTATATACTGGCGCACGATGACTCGCCGTGACAAACACGCGCCAAGCCGTTTCGCGGGAGGAGAGGAGCGTCACCGTCGCTTCGCGTCACCGTCGCGCGGATCGCGGTTTATTATACGGTCCGAGTCCGTGCGTGCATCATCGTCCTCGTCGCTGCTACTGTCATCGCGCTTACGTAAGTCGTAACGCGATCCGCGTTTTAACTACTTTTTACGACACGACATGCGAGAAGGGGATGTCGGGAAATGTCAGAATAGATACGATCATTGATGACGTGAAGTGCACGAGAAGACACGAGGATTTTTATATACGAACGACAACGAAAGGATCGAATGGTAACGTTTAACGGGGTCGCGTCGTGGAATGGTGACCGACAGCTCCTCTTATATCAACGCGACGCCACAAGAGACAGCGTGGACCCCGTCGATGCGCGTGCACGTGCGGATGATAATCGGGCTACCGGTGCAATCGAACGAGAGTCACGGCCGTGCGGACGAGTGGACCCCGACGGCGGAGGATGCGATCGCGCGTGCTTAAATTGCCACACGGACCTCGAGTGATATGTACGTATCGTATTTTGTATCGCGCGTGCCGTGCCAAGACACGAGAAGGCGCGGAGCGGGACTTCGAAATTTCCCGCGCGGACGATAAGCGACTACGTTCAAACCCGTTAATCACGGCAATGTTCAGACGCGTTAATAGCGATAACATTCAGACGCGTTTGAATTGACGACAATAGCATCAGTTAAGTGTGTCGAAAACGAAAAAGAGAGATACAATAGTAAAAAGAAAAAAAAGAAAACGAAAAAGAGGGAAGAACCGTCGCCGTGCGATCGGTTTTTTAATCGCCGAGCGATTATATTCGGTGACTCGAGGAGAAAACAAACTTAATCTGTTGGAACTTTCACGGCGAGAATCACGTTTATACCCCGCGACTCGTGCTTCGTATTCCGTCGATCACGTGATATCTGCGCGCGGAGTACTCCGCGAGGAAGATCGCGCGCAGTCACTCGACAATTTGACGATCTACGAAACATACGCTCCACGGTCGTCGCGTCGGCCCGTTGCTCACGTAACGTGGTTTTTCGGAACGCACAGTTTACGACGCTTACGCTGTACGCGCCGGGTGCGCGCACACGCTGCATGTACATCTGTACATGAAGACTGGCGAATGCGGGATAATAATACGTACACACATATACGCACACCCTCCTGCTGATTTCATTGGTTTCGCGGTCGCCGCAGGTCCGTGAGTCCGTCGTGTCGCGTGGTGTCCCTCGTATCGGAGGGCTTTTCCGTGACTTTTCCCAGTTGAGAGCCAACACACGTGCGCGCTCGCGCGCATGTGCTCCGTGTTAACTGCGTGTGCGAGGGTGTGTGCCGTTCCGTTGTATGTCAACGCGTGTGGCTCGCGACGACAAGTGCCGGCTGAGTCAAACCATCTCGCACGCGGCCGAAGATGGAGAACACGACGTGTCCGACTAACGTGCTGGAGAGCGCGAGCGTGCCCGGCCTGATGATGCTGCTCGCCACGTTGATCGCCGGCGGAATCGTCCTCGTGATCTGCTACGCTGTAAGCCGGCGATCGCGTTCCCGCCAGGACTCGAAGAAAAGTAAGCATTCATTCTCAAAGTCCATCCTACCGCGGTGTCTGAGGCTTATCCGCGTGCCGCACGCACACACGCACACACACACACACACACACACACACACACATGAGCGCGCGCGCACGCGCGTTTGTGTGTGCGCGACACTTCGCGCCGGCGGCCGGGCCGAGCGAAAATCGGCCTGTTATTAAATGCCTTACACACTGGCGGCGCGCGACACGCTCACGGCCTGATCTGGTTCGTCGGCCACGTTTCTTCCTTCTGCACAGCATTCGGAGCCGAGCGACTTCTCGCGCCAATTTCGACGCGTTTTAACTCCGCACGTTTTTAAGTCCTCCTCTTTTCGGAGCAAATTTCCCAACTTGAATTTTTTGTTTTTGGCCTCTCTCGCTCTCTGTCTCTCTCTGTCTCTCTCTCTCTCTCTCTCTCTCTCTCTCTCTCTCTCTCTCTTTGAGAAATAGAAACGTAAATTTTTACTCGAATATAAAATTCGTAATAAGAAGTTTCGAGTGGCAAGATTTATGGTTGTACCAAAAAAGATGAAAGAAAGAAGTAGGATAATAAAAGAGAAACGAAAACAGATATGAGTCATGTGGCGTTCCGATACATATTCAGGTGTTTTGATGATTATTCTCAGACCTTTCCTTTGTTGATCGTAAACAAGGTGCATATTATGTTTGTGTTTTTTTTAGAAAACATGAACGTCGTTCTAACCTTTCTAGCATTCAATGAATAACAAAGATAATAACGATATTTGTATCGAGTATTTGTTAAAAGGAAAACAGCTTGCGTCGAATTAATATTTTTAATTCTCAGTTCTCGGACAAGTTTTTCAATACATATTGATTCAATACATTATTTATCGCTGAAGGAAAAGAGATGATTGTGAAATCTCCAACAATTTTCTCATAAAGTTCGGATCTATCGCGTATCCAAGAGATTTTGTGAAAATGTTTGATTTCCTAACTAAAACTTAAAATTTTCCTTACAAAATTTTTTTTTTTTTTTATATATTCTTAAGAGGTTTTGTTTATTGTGAATTAAATAAAAGAAATATGTTGACTTTAAGGATGTGTTTTATACATATTTTCAAAATGTTAACAAAGTTATGAAAAAATTACAAAATATTCTAAATCATATTTAAAAATAATACGACAAATTTGGTTTACTATCTAGATCAACTAAATTATTTTAATAAATAGTAGTATTTTTTTAATTTATGCCTTAATAAAAATATAGAAATATATAAGATAAATGATAAAAATCTCAATTTTTTAATATAAGTACATTATATATTGAAGATTATTTATGTAAAGTTACATTGCACTGCATGAATTAGTTGTTCAGTAAATAAACAAAATATTTATTCGTTCTATATCTTTGCAACTAATCAGTGAATTACAATGAAACTTTGCATAAATTATTTTGAATATTTAAAGTGCTAATAAAAGAAAAATGTAAATTTTTTTATCATTTTTTAAATTTTAATCTTTAACAATAAAAATAATAACAAATAAAGTAAATAAACTACAAAAATGTGTTATTAAACACATAAATATGATGTTATTTACACTTTCATATGTATATAATTTATTTAAAGTGTAAATATTAAACATATTTCCAAATTTAATTTTTTTTGCAGGGACTGTATATCTAATACATTCTTATTTGCTCGTAATTCATTAAAAATTATACTGTAAAAAACAGATTTTTTAAAACTGAAACTTTGCTCTAGCAATGATATAATTGTCAAAGTTTTTTAAAAACATGTAGACAAATGAATGTGACACAAATGAATTAGCGTTACGAAATTTTGTTCCAACCCAATATATATAGGATGTTTGAAAAATAATGATAAATTTTTCGCATAAGGAATGGACTAAACTGAGAAAAAAGTCCTTTACCATTTTGCAATTTTCATGACAAGCAACGTATAACAAAGTCTGAATACGAGTTTAATCATGATGAAAGAAGCGTTAAACAGAGTTATTACAAAATTGGAAATCAAAGAAATCAGAGAAATATCAGGGAAATTGAATACGATCGGGAAAATCAGGAAAAAGTTAGATTATTTAACAAAATTTTCTGAAGAATTAAAATTTTTGGCTTTATAGAAATTTAATATGTATACAACACGTACTATTAATTTAACAATTGTCAAGTATTATCAGCAGTATTAATAGTAATTTACATTGCTATGTTAAATTGCTCTTTCAATAAAATATTTCATGATTTCCAAATCAGAGCGAAACTATAAAAAATTTCGAAATACTATTGAAAATATCAGAACAATCATGTGTCCGAAAATCAGAGAAAAGGCATAGAATTTTAGGATGATGAATTTATGGTAATCTTGTTAAAAGGCATCTTTTTAAATTTTTTTATGAAGAGAATAAATATCTTCTTAAAAAGAATTAAAGAAAAATAAATAAGAAATTGCTTAACGTTCTTGTGCTGTCGTGAGAACGATAAAGGTTTTTTTCCAATAAAGTTTTCTCGGAAATCGAACGAATGGATGCACAGTTCGTCCTGCGAGTTTCCCGTTAGCTACGATTCAGTGCGTGTCCCGTTTATCTCCTCATCTGTGATTTTTTTATTTTATAAAAATGAAGCCGCGATAGATCGTAGAAGCATCCTATCCTGCGAAATCTTCGCGTTTCGATAAATGCGTGGCGATCACGATTTCCGTTAACCGCGTGCACTAGACGAGGCGTTGATCCCGTTAGCGCTTACGTGAAATTCGCGTGACGATGCACGTGGATTATTGCGAACAGAAGAATGGTTATCGCAGATGCGGTTACACGTGCTTATGCATCGACACCCGCTAGCACAGTAATAGCTGGTAATGTCACCAGGCATTTAAAATGACATTTAGAAATGACGCAAAGATGCATGTACACTTAGAAACCTACGATCCAAATCCAAAAATAAAACTGCTATCAAACTCGCAACATGCATGTAGAAATTTATTGCATTCTCTGCCTCACAATTTTGTTCCCGTAGACTTCTCGTAATGAAAGACACTTCTTTATGTTTTGATTTTCTTCGAAAAGATCGAAATTTTGCTAAAGCATTTTCGCGTTGCTCCTTTAATGAGATTCTGAATATTTTAGTTAGCTTAAATCAATTTAATTATTTCAATTTAAGATAGAGATTTATTTGAAGAATACTTTTTTAGTATAGGTATAATAATCATAAAAATAATTAAACTATTTTTATTAAAATATTGTTAATTTATGAACTATAATATTTTTAAATCTATATTTATAATAATTGTATATCTTCAAATGTGAATCTCGAAAGTAATTCTCCCTTGCTCCTTATAATCGTATGGCTTACAATTAGAATTACGAAATAAAATAATCATCATCTGTAGTTTGTTACCTCATTATTTGTGAATATTATACTTTCTTTTAGTTTTGTATAAATGGATATCTATACATACATTATATTACACATATTGTATTTAAAAACTTCTCGATAAATAGATCATTATTAAAAAAAACAAACTGGTATCTATTTTTATAAATGTAGGAATGAAATAGTTAAATCGGTGCTAAAAAGTCCTAATTATTAAAAGTTTTCAGATGATTTAAATTTTCTTCGGAATTATGAATGAAACGTTACGTCAAAGATATGCAGAACTCTATTAGTAAAACTTTTGGCACAATAACAAGAATTTGATACAATAATAACTAATCATAGTGGGATTAATATTAACTAGAAACTTTTGCATTTATTTGTTTATATTATTAAGAATTATTGAAACAAGTGAAAAAACTCTTAAAGATTTCCATATAGGCGCGAAAATGTAGATGTTACTTTAAAAAGGATTTGGCGAACTTTTAAAGTCAGATTAAACGTTTTTCGCAGTCTTAAAAATCAAGGATGTGTGTGTGTGTGTGTGTGTGTGTGTGTGTGTGTGTGTGTGTGTGTGTGTGTGTGTG
>NW_017259583.1:5438784-5440816 GCF_001594045.1 Atta colombica
GTGTGTGTGTAGTACTTATATACATATGCATTTAATAAGACAGGAATTAAACTTTCACGACTTTTTTATTCATATAAATGGCATGTTCTTTATTCATAAAAGTCCACGGGCCGCGGATTATTGACCCCTGTCCTTGAACGTTGCACATCAAACGACATGCGTCATTCATCGTCTTATTTCTACGCATTTCTTATTTTGATTTATCGTTCGAACAGTTGTTACACAAATGATGTTCGTGAGTGAAACAGTACTTGATAATTATTTCGCAAATAAAATGATAATAAAGATATGTAATAAAGAATTTCTACGTCGTAATTTAATAAATGTGAAGTGTGCAGAGAAAAAGAGGAGAGATGATATATTGCTTTGAAATGATTTCTTTCATTTCTTCAAGAATAAAGAAAAACTGTCTATTTCATGTTATTGAATCGCTCAAAGTTATAAAAGAGGAAAAGATAAAAACGATGAGAGAGAGAGAGAGAGAGAGAGAGAGAGAGAGAGAGAGAGAGAATATATATATATGTATTTCTCAGCGGGAGGCATAAAACATCAAATACAGTAAAATATTTAAATTATTATTTTGTTTCCAGCATTTTAGATTTCAACTTCTGTAAAATTAGCTCCTAATTATTTAAAAAAATAAGTTTTTCAAGTGTTTTGTATATATATACATATATACGTATCGAAAATATATACAACACTCTGAAAAACTTAATTTTACACACACACACACACAGAGTTTTGTATATGTAGAGTTGTATATGTAGAGTTTTTGATAGTTTTAAGAAATAATTCTGATCATTAAGGACAAGAAAATGCGATTCAAAGATGTAGATTCCATTTATATAGGTTCTATAGGTAACGCTCCATTTTTTAAAGAATTTTTTAAATAATTTTTTATTAGATTTGGATAGATTTCATATAATTTTAAATCTTGATACATTTTACAAACAGTTGCATTTGGAAAAGTAAAAAAACGGGATTGAATACTCAAAAATTAATATCTAAAAAATACTCACAATTTGAAAAATATTAATTTAATACAATTTTCACGTTAAGATTTTTTTATAGAACTTTACAAGAGGTATTCAGAACTTTCGATAAAACTGCCTGAACTTTCTAAAAATTTGTTTTAACTTTACAATTATTTAATTTTACAATACTAATCGACATCTATAACACTCTATAGTGTTAAATCAATTTATACAACAATCTGTAGTATTGAATTTAATGTAATTAAGTCGCCACTGCTCCTACTAATTAAATTAGGTTAAATTTGATACTATAAATTTAACAGTGTATAGTCGCTTGTAATTTTTCCGACTCTTGGACTTTTGATAGAATATATAATATATGATGATATATGAACTCCGTAGAGACTATCCAGAACACTGAACAGAATTCCTTGAACTCAACAAAATTTTCTTGAAATTTTACAATTACCAAATCGACATAGATTTTTCACAAAATCGGTCGAATTGAGATCGAAAATGTTACGAACAATTATAAGAATAGAATTTAATAGATGTAAAATTAAAAACAAAATTTGCTGCATGAAGTTAATCCTCATTTTTGAATCGAATTTTCTTGTCTTCAATGACCAGAATTATTTCTTAAAACTATCAAGAACTTTGGAACTATCTATTAGAAATCTATACAGAAAAAAATTAATTTTTTTTTTAAATAATAGGGTTACTAACTAGCTTTACAGAAATTAGATAAATTTCTAGATTCTAGATAATATTATAAGGAATTTTGTCGTACTAAAACAATTGAAAAATATGCGAATTCTTTTGTGATTTTTAAATTCTTTTTTAAAAAGAAGTTTACTCGAAATTTGCATTTATAGATTTTTATTCGACTATGATTTTTATAGTTTATTAATACATCCTTTTGCATTAATTTTTTTAACATATAAAATATGCGATATTTTAGAGAATTCTGTGAAAAATTAAGCAAAAGATACACACACATATATATATACACACACACACACATATATATATATATATACATATACATATATATATAT
>NW_017259583.1:5440891-5444981 GCF_001594045.1 Atta colombica
TATATATATATATAAAAGTACGAATTTTAGGAAATATGTAAAATTATAAGTAACGATTACGCGTGCAAGAAATGATCTTATAACCTTAATGTATAATGTATATGCATATTAATTCTAGTATATTCATCTTTAATTATGTAAACGTTTAATTATGTAAATTTTTTTTTTATCACATTATAATTTTATAATTATACACACGCTTTGATATTCAGAATGTACAAGCAAATATTTCTATCCATATGAGCTTGCAACAGGTGTTTGAATTTGAAATATTATCTATCTGCCTCATAACTAAGGCAGTCACGTCGCAATTATGAAACTGCTTCATATATTACTAAAATGAATTCTAGTATTACAATTTTATTGAGTTTCTGGAATACATCTCGCATCTGATATTCGTCGTTAAATATTCGAGTTAAAGGGTGAAATAAGGAGAATCTCCCATGCCATGATGTGAAAATATATAATATATTGAGCATAATAATAGTTAGAAGATTGCTACATTTGAGGCTAAATTTTGATTAGCTGTTTATCTGTCGTCTATTTGATCTGTCTGTAGATCCAATAGATCGTGAGAGAAATCTTTTATTTACGAAAATAAACAATTTCCTAATCTCTATCATTAAAAAATTCCATTTATAAATATAGGGATTGCAAATTACAACAAATGCAAAATATTTATCAAATATACTATTATATAAATATACTATTATATAAATAACAAATTTGACAATTAAGGGGGAATTCTGATTTAGAAGTTTAATTTTTAGGCTATATTTATGAATTTTTTCTGAAAAATTCGTAAGGTCTATTTAAATCATTTTCCTACATATTAGTATATTTCAAGTAATTTTTAGAATTTTTTTATTGTAATTTTACAAAAAATAAGACTTATATAATAGTTTATACAAAATTATGAAAAAAATATATCGCTACACGGTGATCATGATTGCGGCTGTTCTGCTCGTCTGAAACAAAAAGACTAAAGAAATTCTTAAAGTATATGAGTTTGTCTATCGTTTGACCTATGATAAAAAAAAATATTAGAAAGAAAAAAATGGCGTCATTTTGAAAATTATTATATTATTAAATATATTTAAAATATATATTTTCCGATTTTTCGAATTTTTTTATCTTTAAAGTGCTGTAAAATAAATAAAAATAAACATTTTGATTTTATTGTAATTCAGACGAGAACTATATATGCGCTATAAAGATGTACGCAAAATTTGGGCGCAATTGATCAAATAGATTTTGAGAAATCATGGTTACCAAGAAAATGCTATTACGAAAAACGAAATTACTGGTTACGTAGAGATAACACTCGAATAATATTACTTATAATTAATCTGCTATTCCAGGACCACAAAAGGCATTTTTCTCCTTCTGGTATAAATCCTGCAACTCTTTTGTCTCTGAGTTGCGCCCGATGATTTGATCTTTTCCGAACAATGCTTTATTACCTGCTGAGCGAAGGGCGGATCGCGCTCTTTACAAAGGCACTTACATTTTAGACACTATATAGACACTATATCTTTGTAACCTTTGCGAATCCGCAAAAATTCTTTTACATTCTACAAACTTTTGCGAAAAATACTATTAAAAAAATCGATTTTTTTTTACCGTCGAGATCAGAATCCCCCCTTAAATTTTGCAATCCTTTTGCGTATAGCAAAATTATTTTTCTTCGTGTTGTTTTTTGCATTTACTTTCTTTTTGATTGATTAACATTACGCATCTCAAGAATGAAACACCTTTGAGAAAAGATTTTGTTAATTTAAAAGCCACCAATTAATAAATTTGTAGATATCGTGATAACAATTGTTTTAATTCGTTATGATTGATGCTAGTCTGTTATTCCAACCATTTAGTAACAGAAGTAATTAATTTATGTAAAACTTAACTTATTTTTTGATAGACTTTTATTTGCTAATATTATTTTGATTTACATCGTAAATTGTGTATTATTTGTTACATTAATGAAGAAGAGAAATTATTCGCAATAGTAATTGATTGATTCGTTTTTTTACCAAACCATTACATTTGTCATTCCTTTTTTTGTTGCTATAATAAACTCATTTCTCTAAGACATCATGCTGCTTGTGGCCTGTCGGAATCTACAAAGAATCCGAATATTAAGTTAATTTCCGCGAAAAATAACTAAAATATCGGTGAAAGTAATCAGACAAATTGAACAAAAGAGCCCTTTCTTGAAAGATCTTTATAAATAGCTAAAAATAAAGTATTTGTTTTCATTGTTCGTTTTTTCTACATAATTCTACTAGCTAAGTTAAAATATTGAAAGCAACAGTCCGTCGAAGATTTATGGAAGCTTTACAGACAGAATATCTATTTGTTCTATTTGTGACAATAGAACAATCTAATTCCTTTCCACTTCATTGGGTCAACAATTCAAAACAGAGCATAGATTCTATTTATTCTTTTTCCTAATTCTTTTAGTATTTTTTTTCTTTTTTCTAGAGTTTTCTTTTTTCTAGAGTTCTAGTGTATCGTTAAAGGACTAAATTTAGATATTCAGAAAAGTCAATTATTTAGAAAGGAAATCCAAATAATAAATAGTCATTGTATGAGAAAAATATTTTTTTGAATGATTGAAATGTTATAAATTCTTTTTCTGTTTTGATTTATTCACCAGTTATTGACCTAGCGAAGAAGAAAAGGAACATCAAATATGAAAGTAATTATTGTTGTATGCAAGTGTATCCATAAATCTTCGGTCAATGTCTTTGTTATTGTATTTTAGCTTAGCAAGTAAAATTGATAGATTCGAAACACTACTGTATTTTCTCAAAATATCGATCCACAAAACCTATTATTTCTTTCACAAGATATCTGTTAGAACGATCTGGAACTTACTCGATTCTTCTTGAAATATGAAAATTTGAGAAATACATATTTTTCTACCAATTTGAGATTTAATCTTTTCGTGACCAGTGAGATATGTGTGTCTTACTAAAAATTTTTTTAGAATATATACCATATACCTAATCTAATTTACAATGCATTTTAGTTCCATTAAAATGTTTATCAATAAAAATTAAAAAAAAATTAAATCGGTTATGAAAAGATTAAGGGATGAAACAACCCTTCAAACTTAATGAGGGAAGAAGGAGGATGAGAGTATTTTTAAAATATTAGATTTTTGAAAAATCTAAATATACACACAGTTATTATGTATAAAAAATCAAAAGTTTTGTTTAAAACTTTTTATGTATCTCATCGTTTCATTGATAATTGGCTTGAGTCAAACATAAGCGTCAGCTTAATTTTTTTAAGGGATTGTTTCATTCTTTAAATTTTAAATTGGGCCGATATAAAAAAAATTTAGGTTTTTGTGTTTAACAACATATTTCAAAGAACATTGAATCGATTCGGAACAGTTGTGGCAGACCTCTTGTCAGTATTATAAATTAATCTAATTAAATGAGAGAAAGTCTATATTCGAAACGGATCTTAGTGCTATTTCTTGTGTGAATTTATATACATCCTGATTCTGTATATCGCGCGATTTTTCTTTTTATTTCTATCCTGGCCGAGATAATATTTTTCGCAATAAATTATTCGCAATTCTTAGAATTTCATTAACATGACGATTAATAATAATTCTGATTCTTATAAAAAGATGAATATAACAAAAAATGCTTATTAAAATAAACTGATATTTAAAACTGAAAAAATATTTAAAAAATTATTAATTACTTGTACAATTTAATAAGTGATATTCAGATTTTGCTCACGAATGCGTTTTAAGACCAAAACAGATTTCGGCGGCATGCGATTTGCAGAATCAGAATATATATAAATCACATAAATTACACAACTAAGATTCACGCTTTGAATAGGTTTCCTCTTATTTAATTAGATTTGTCTTCATCGATCTAAATTCGTATCATATTGGTTATAAATTAAGATGGAAAGAGAGGATAACTTAATTTTTCGATATTTTGAAAAATATATCTTTTAGGAAGAATTATATTCATTTTGTCTAACCACTTTTTTTCATCGTTATATACATATACATATACATATATATATATATATATATATATATACTCGTTTTTAAAAAAAA
>NW_017259583.1:5445081-5479486 GCF_001594045.1 Atta colombica
TTTTTACATTTCGACAGGTTGCGAGATTTTACCTGTTTGAATAAAAAATAATTCGAACCAATATCTCAATGATAAGAAAAAGGAACATACAATATAAATTAGGTGAATGAAAAATAAACAAAAATGCGAGCACGAATCAAACTCTACCTTCTTAGATATATTCTGAAGATTCACTGTACTCCGTTAAAAAGATAAATGTAGTTTGAAAAAAAAACCAGTTTTTTTGTTTAATTAAACTGTAAAGTGTATAGAAAATTGAGAAAATTTAAGCTACTTAAGGACTTTATAACTCTGAACATGAAAAGATTTATATCCTCATTTTTCTTACAAAATATTTAAAAAAATTTTTATAATAACAGAAAAAGGAGAAAGAGAAAGTTTTTTTATTTTTATAATAACAGACAAAGGAGAAAGAGAAAGTTTTTTTTTCCATTTCTGACATCCCATTTAGGATTTCACTTGCTGTGTCTACACTTGGTAGCTTTTCACAAATTTTTTCTATGCGCAGAAAATTTCTTTTAGCAGATGTACCGAATATTTTTTGGGGAGCATAATCGCCTATTCATTATTTTGTAAGCAATTTATCAGACGTGTGCACGTGTATTTGTTCAAGTCGAATCGATCTCTCGTGGGATGGATCGCAGGGTGGAAGGAACGCACTCTGATCAGACGGCATGCTGGCATGCGCATCGCGTGCGACGATATAAATAACTGCGTACGCGTATACGCGGACGTATCGCGTGCGTACGCGTGGATCTGATAGCGCGGCGGCGAGAGAAACGTTCAGGGACATAGCGCAATGGAAGGACCACGTGGGTGGAATGAATAAGCGCACGTATTCCCGTTGTTAAAATTTTGGAGCGCGACCTTGCTTGCCTCCGAGACAAGTCCTCGTTTGTTCATGCGACCTCGAATAATCACACTGTACGATCGCAGAACTGCTTATATGTACACGATACGTGTATGACTTACATTCTGATATACTTATATTATGATATATTGATTAACGATTGATTAACGATTGAGGCGGATTTTCTTTACGTTTTTTCTTACTGTTGCCATATATTATGGAATTATTTGAAATTAATTAATTTTCGATCAGAATTGTTCGATTATTTCTTAGATTTTTATTGTGTTTTCTAGGAAAAAAGAATAATTTCGATCAAAATGCATTTCAAATAGTTCTATAATACAATACATGTTCTGTTTTATTTTCGAAAAAATAAAATTGTAAGCACTGAAGGTTGTAAATTCGATTTCGAGAGAAAAAATAAAAATAATCGAAAAAAAAATAGAATTAACATGAAATATAATCTTACTTGAGTGGTTTGAGTTATTGCGCCCAAAGAAAAGTTTCTCTGATTAAAAAAAAAAGTTTGTTTGAATCAAAGAAATTTTGTGCATTGTTATACGTTTAATTTCTATAAAGAAAAGTTTCTTTTAAATGTCATTTTTTGAAATCAAATAAATTTTTATTTAAAAAAAAAATTTTTTCACTTTAATTTAAAAAAATCAACAAAAAAGAAACAAATTTCTTTAATTTAAGAAATAAAAATAAGAAGATAAGAAACGGTCTTTAATTTAAACATAATTTTTCTCTGAGTCTGTTTTACGATTATTGTTTAATTTATTATATATTATATATTCGAAATAGAAGTAAAAAAAGTATGAAAAATGAAAATATGAAAAATTAGAAAAATATTTTTTGTTACAGAGATATTTAATTGTTGAGTTACATCGGATAATAATTCTCATCGCTTGATTTATGAGCTTATATTTTTGCTGTTAATTATCATCGCATTAAAAAAAATGTCGTTTATCAAATAAGATAACATTCTACATTCTACATAATCATACAAAAAAGAGATAAATTAAAATAATTTCATATAATTAAAACTCTATGAACTAATAACACTATATAATTAAAAGTTTTTCAAATTCTGAATTGAGATAATTTCCGATAATATGTAATAGGGTATTAGATAGTGACAAATACTGAATAATCCTTTTAAACTATTTTCAAAAATGTATTGCAACTGACATCGGAGAACGCGAATGGAGCAAAATGATAAATGTATATATTTTACGCGAACTTAAAATGGTTTTTTAATAAATAGAGTTATCAAAAAGAAATGTCTAATTTTTTAATATAATATAGTTGAGATTTATATACCAAAATTTCAGAACAGATTTTTGAGAGACATGTATTATGCAAACTTATGCAACTCCTACGACGCACGAATTTTTTTTCAAATGCAAATATTGGCGCACACTTACGCTTTATTTGAGAATTTGTTTAACACATAATGTTTATATATGTAGCTAAAAAGTGAAAGTAAAATGATTAGCTCGACTAACAATTCTGCAGTGTTGAAAAATAAAATTCAGACAAATCGAACAATTTCTTTAAACAAAATATTTTTAATGAAAAATTAAATATTACAAAAATCCTTTTACATGGCACTTGGGGGGATCCCTGTAGAGCACAATTATTCGATATATCCCCCATTAGCTTGAATGACCTCTAGTCTTTGTCTGAAGCGTTCGCACGCACGTTGTAATGTAGCGCTGTCCATACCAATGAATGCTGCCTCAATAGCGGTCCTTAATGACATCACATTAGGATACCGAGACTTGTTTGTGACCTTTTCAACTATACGTAGTATAGTTCAAGGGATTTAAATCTGGGCTGTTGGAAGGCCAGAATTCCTTGGACCAAAACATATCGTTGTCTGAAAGCCAATTTTGAATTAAATGACTCGTATGAGCTGGTGCATCGTCCTGCTGAAAAACATATGGCTTCGACGCCACAGTTTCCATCCACGGCTTCACTACATCCATCAGAACGCGCAACGATTGCCCTGGGTCATCCGAAATCAGCGCTTGAGCCCTTTTAATGACTGTGGGAGGTCCTCGTGGTGTATTCTTGCGAGTGACTCTTCCTCGCTAGCATACTAGAACCTTCGTTCTGTTCTAAAGCCTATATTTTGCCACAATATCATAAACAGTTGATCTCGGATATCCAAAGAACCGAATTATTTCCGTTGCTGCCCAGCTCGAAGGCCTTCGATGATCGCGGCTCTTTGATTATATTCTGTACTTGGTTTCAACATCGCGGCCATTTTGAGAATATGATTGTTTACTAGAAGCATCAGGCTTTCTCGAACGCCAACAACAATCTCTGGCAGAGGCACAATATAGCGGAAAATTTAAATTGAAATTTCTCCGGATTTTGGTGACCATGTACACTTCTTAATATTTGCGGATGTATTTGCGGGCGTATTTGCAAACATCCTTTCCTACGAACATGTCGATTTTGTAACAGTTGTCCTTGCAATGAGAAAATATTTTTTAATAAAAAATGCTTTTGTCTCTGCTGTCAGAATTATTGGACTGTGATTGAGGCATGCGATTTCAAGATATTGTCCTTTTGCCAAATTGAAGAAATTTTTTCGGTTGCAACAAAACATCGCATGCTGTAGTCATCACATGTCCGATTTAGTGTCTCATTATTAAGATAGGAGCAAAGAAAAAAGAAATAGTGGATAATATGAGAGTCAAGCCGAAGTCGAAAGTAGCATTGATTATTTATTTAGACAACAAATTTTCTTGTGCTTATCTGACCGCACTATTTAAATATTATTTATTGATTAAAAGATTCATACATGTGTCTTTTCTTTCAATAAAATTATGATTTTGTTTTAATCAGTAATGAGTTAAACCCCTTTCTCATAATATAAACTTTAATTTCTAAATTATTCAATATAAACAATTTAAATTAATGATAAAAATAATTTAACGTATGTTCAATATCTGTAATCAAAATGACACATATTTTAGATATTTATTTTGTGGCTAAAACTATTTGTTTAATCTAGAGTATAGAAACTATTGAAAAGAAAACTGGAACTTTTAATAATTAATGAGTTTCTACGAAATGATATGTCAGTCTCATACATACTGGGTATAGTAATGCATATATAAATAATGTATGAAGAAATAAACTGAAAATATAAAAATATTTTTGTCTTCGTAAGTAATAAAAAATTTCTAGGATTCCATACGATGGAAAATTTGCAAGATTCCGTATACGATGAGAGAAGTTTGCGGAATTCCTGCGAGGGAAATTTCCAGAATTCCATGCGATTTTCATAGATAATTCAGAATGATATGTTTTTCATAATTACATGAAATTACATTATTTGCAAGAAAATATTAAAAAAAAAAGAAAAAAAAAGATAATTTTTTGACTGCTCATATTTTTGTATAATTACGATTATGAATTGCGTCGCGCGCGTACATTTTTCTTTCATTTAAATAATTCAATTTCTTTTTAAGTTTTCATCGAAAGCGAGAATTTATTCTTAGAACACTTATTCAGCGGACATCGCAAAACATATGGATCGTGCAAAACCTTATCATCGCGCGCAATCAACAAATTAATGCCACTCCTATTATATGCATCAAGTATTACGTTATGCGCGAATTGTCTGATAAATATATCGATGAAAAAAATATTAAGTTTTAAACGAAGTTTTATTACTGTTTTATTTGTGACTTGATATCTATGAATAGTAATAACATGTATTATGTGAATATTTATTATACGAATATCTATATATATAATTTTATACGGCTATGATCATATATATATATATATATAAAATTTGATGATCGATGATGCATAGCGACATGTTTCTAAAATATTCTAAATAATTTTTCATTTTGTTTCTGCATAATACAATAATATTTCTGCTTAAATATTTTTTATTTATATATTTTTATATTTTGTAAAACGGAAGCAGAAGCCGTGACTATTCTTAATACAAATGTAGGTGAAATTAAGACGATTCATTTATTTATTTGCTTACATACGTGGTGTGTTGTAATTACATACGGTTGTATTATCGAGAGATCAACTTGTTAGACAGTAGATGAAGACAGTAGAAAAATTTAATGAATGTATAATGATATGTTTTGCAGATTTTTTAAAAAATTAAAATATAATATCTAGAATTTTATGTGCATTTGATAATTTTAAGAATTGTATTCAAGTTATGCTAATTAAAATACGGAAAAAAATCATATTTGAAATTTTTCTTTATTCCATTGATTATTCTTAATTGGTTGCTATTGTGTCATATTAAAAGAACTTAATTAATTATGAGAGAAATATATATAATCAAGAAATGCTTTAAAAATAATTAAATTAACGATAAATGTTTACTTTAAAGAATGCTTCTTTGATGATATTAAGCTTGACATATATTGTCATGATCTAAGTGATTTTAAGTGATTTCTTCTAACAGATTTTAGCTGTCGCTCGGTATTTGTTAAAAAGTTATTAATAATCAAAATTCGTAATTATTTCTCAACTTTGTACATGGAAATCGGATGATTCTAGGCAGAGGGGAGGAGATTTGGGGTGAACCGATTAGAGAAATATGACTTTGGCTGTGTTCGGATTCCCACCTGGGTGCTCTCCAATTATATCGTCCTTGTTGTTTACCGAACATTAAAACAAGGATGACATGACATCCGAGTCTTTCTAGGCAAAGTGAGATTCACCCCACTTCTTTCCCTGCCTAGCCTATACGACTTTCCATACGAAGCAGATCCACCTCTTCCTTTGCCTAGGGGCATAACGATTTTCATGCAGGAGGATCTTGTTTCGGGAAAGGGCAATGGGAAAGGTGGGATGGATTTCATTTTTCACACATGAGTGATGGCTAAAATCTGTTAGAGATCACAACTTATATTAAAGTTATCAAGCATTCCCTAGAACATTCCCTAAAGTGAACATTTACCTTTACATTTTATTTCTCATGTTGCATTTTATATTTTTTAATTTTTGAATTACTTGATTGTTAATTAGCACAACTCAATCTTGTAACAATGGTAAAATAAATAGCAATAATATATAAAATAAACTTTTCGTCTTTTTTTAATATTAAGGCCTGTAATTAAGTGTAATTTTATTATTTCATTCATACTTTAACAGTATCGAAATTCCATTACTAGTCTCGTACTCTTTCATCTTTCGATGATGCAGTGGAAGGGTAGCGACGACACTGGGAGGGGCTAAACAAAAGAAAATTTGGACCACTCTTGAGTTTTCAAGGGTTGTCCTTTCAGGCCCATCGTAAGTTTAGGTCTACTAGACTTATTTTGGACCGCCCATAGATTCACAAAAGCGCAAATTTAGTTTCCGAAATTAGTTTCTATCCGAATTTCAAAGCGAATAGAACTATTAGCAGTACGAGCAGTACATTTCGGTAGTGTCGACTGTATTACACAAGTATATTAAATATGGAATATATGTGTGAGCATGGCGTATGCCATTTTTTATATTTTGGAGTTCCAAGTGTGCTTGCGACGGATCCGCAGTTTTCGAACATTAAAGCATTTTGGTATTGCACTAGAATTCCTGAATTCGGACAAAGAGTTCCCGATGTACATAATGTGCCATATGTACCTGTGAATATGAATGTAGTGAATTATGTAATCAACGCATATAATGCATATAATGGATACATCAATGGCAGTAAATATACTATTTTTTACTATATATATATTTTTAATTTTGCTCGTATCTTGTATAAAAATATACCGTTTAAATATAAGTTGTTGATTTTATTTTAACTCGTATATTTAAAAAATTACTGTTTAAAAATTTACACACTACTTTTTTATTTAATTTTTGAGAATTTTTTTGATAGTATTTTGATCCGTGAATTTCAGAACATTTTAGAGTAAAAAGTAGAGTAAAAGTAGAGTAAAAAAAGATATAATCTCTATTCTAAGTATTTATTTCAATATTCGTGAGTAATGATTAAACATCCGATTTTCATCCGATTTTCAAATCTGAATTTATTTAAAAAAAAATATATATGTATTTCTTTCAAAAGGCGTGCGTGTATTGCATGTTTGATAGGTGCAGTTGATAGCCGGTCTGAAGATGGCATCCCATTTATAAAAAATTTTTTTTTTTAGCTAAATCAGCGGAACTATTGTTAAAACTTAGCAGAAATTATTGCAGGTGCAAATGTAACTGTATATAAAATATCGATTTTTTTCAAAATGAAGTGTCAAATTTACACCGGCCAGTTGATAGATGTTTTTATAACGTTCTGTTTGTTTCGCCCAATAATTTAATAATTTATTACTGACTCATACGAATGACTTTATTTTTAGTAAAAATAATTTTTTTTAATTAAATAAAATAATATTTGTGGCTCCAAGAATAAAACCAATAAATAAAATATCTGTGTGTGAGCTTCCGCCTTTGTTAATGCGTAAATTATTATAATTATTATATATTCGATAAAATATAAATCGCAATTATAATGTATTTACTAATTGATATTTACTAAATGAAATTAAAAGTAAAATGTAAACTCGTTTTGATGCTGGATTTAGTGTTTTTTAATACATAATTAGTATACATTAGTATACTCGAGTATGAACTCCAGTTTGTACTCAATTTCATTAATCATCTCATTGAAAAGGATTCATCCTGATTTGAAACGTCTGCGGGTTTACATTTTATTTTTAATTTTGTTTAGTAAGTATATTCTAATTGCTTATGAATTGTATTTTATCCCTAATGAATGTTTAATTTACACATCAACAACCGCGAAGATTATTATCATATATGCTTTTTTTTTTATTGAAATAATTTTTTATTGCTTATTATTCCAATATGTTTAGATAATAATTTGTTTGCTTTTGCTTCATGTGTGTGAAGAGTTCAAATAGACCTTGGAAGTTTCGACGGAAATTCCGACTTCGAATTGCGAGATTCATTTGCTCAGATTCTGAGCTTCAATCTTGTTTGGAATATTAATCGCTTTGTTGCATTTTGTGTGTTATAGCGTATTACAGTAATGAATCCGTTCCAACATCGCACATGTATATATCATCACCACCACCAGTACCAATGCAGCCCCGCGAGGGTAATAAACGCGCGAAAAACAATAAGAAACGTCAAGCTCAGCAAGAACGGGTTCACCCTTGGATGATAGGTACGCTAAAAGGACATACCGGCCTGGTAAATGACATGGACTTTTCCAGCAATGGCAGATATCTCGCGAGTTGTGCCGATGGTATGTACAAAAAAAAAATTAATAAAAAGAAATATTTATTCTTCTTGTTTGCGTAACTCTAATTGGTGACATAATATACGGAAGGTATTATAAAAAGTTATTTGTGACTGTTTATGACATCATTCTAAAACTGAGAATAAGAATTCGCTTTGAGAGAATTTATCTTACTTTTAGAATTTACATTAATAATATTAGTTTTTTAAATGTTGAATGTTGATAAATGTCAAATGTTTTTCGATTTAAAAACAGATAATAAAATTTTATTTTTTTTTATTACGTGATTTTTTTTAATGCTAATAATAAAAATTTAATTCATTATTTTTGTTATTTATATTATTAATTTGATAATAATAATAATTGTTTCGCGATTTTATCAAAGAACTTATGTTTGAATTTAATTTAATTATTTTAAGAATTAAATTATTATCAAGTTTAAATGTAAAAAATTTTTAATATACACTGTAAACAAATATGTAAAATTACATACATAACACGTGTAAAAATTATACAATTTGTAGTGGAAATGTATAAAATTGTACATTTTTACAAAAATTAGTACTTTTATCTTTAATTATGTAAATTATGCAAATTATGTCTTTATATTACATAGAAAATTTTTTTGCAATAATTGTATATTTTATAGTTCCTATGTAAATGTACAAATTTTTTAAATATTATATAATATAATGATAATCATATTGCATTTTTGTTCATACATATCATACAACATATCATATCAACAACATAAGAAAAAAATTGTACGTAATTCATTGTGTAAATATATATCTTTAATAGCAGGTGCCAAAATTATCCACTTTAATTATAATTTTACATATAATTTTTTACAGTGTTTGAAAGATCATAATTATGGACAAGTGTTACCATAAGAGTTACGTTATAACAATACATTTCGATCTGTTAATATAATGATCCACACGACGCGAAGACACAATAAATTAATCGTTAAACTTGCAAATTGGATAATGTATTTTTTATATGTTATGTCGTGCGGGAATTATTCGTGCATATTGTGTCTCGTATGTAGATAACTAGCTCGTATGTGGATACTAGCGGCATAGTATCGCCTTTCTCTTTCTTTCTTTCTGATTTTCCATTTTGCAAGCCGCATTTTCCATCACAAGCTTCTCGCAATTTAGAATCGATAAAGTCTAAACTAAACTTCATGTACATGTTACTCGTATAAAAAAAATTTTTTTTTGCAAAGTAGCTCGACCATTTCTTTTTGTTTAAACAAATAGTCCGTTTACAATGGAGAACACTGCATCTTTAGTCAATACTAATCCTGATGTCTTGTAAGAGATTAAACATGAATATTTTATCTATATGAACTGACAATTGTAAGTCTGGGCAATATAAATAGCCGAAATATATTTTGCAATAAATTATGAAGTTTCGAGTTAGATACCATGCCGCTAAATAAATAAATAGGAAAATAATTCCGCAAATATCATGAATAATATATGTGGAAAAAATATAATAAAAATGCCCAGATATCACACACAGATTGATTAGGCATTATTAGATAAGAATGTTAGTCTCGTTCGATCGCGATAGATGAATTTCATCTGGCACATCAAGAAAATAGATTATTACCCGTTTTCAGTGGGTCATCGACATTTGATATAAAATGCAGCATGCAAAATTTCATTATTTTTATAATACACATAATTTTCTGTCTCTTCTAAAGCATTCACTTGGTAAGATAAGGAATAAGGCGCAAAATTTGCATAATTCTATTCGTGATTTGTGAGCTTTGTTTCTTTCTTTGATAATTCTAAATTGATTTTTTTCTAAATTAGCGTTGGAACTTTCTGCCCGATTTTCCATCCTCTTCTTGCCGTTCAACAGTTTTGCATAAATATGGCATATAGTAAGCTGTGCATAAATATATAGCGTGCAACCGGTGCGATCCTTTAGTCATACTAAATAAATTTCGATGATTTGGTAGAAATCGATCTCATATGCATGAACCGCCTTTTAAAGACAGAATATCATACGTCTTAATCATACACATTAATTTGTTTTATTCTGTGTCTTAATCATGCGACATTGTCTGACAGTTCATTGCCAAAGCATGAAAGATAAAGAGGTGATAGTAAGTATGATGTCTAATATGAAAATTAGGTCAAAAGTTGTATTTAATGCCGATCATTATTCTAAGTAATTTAAATAATTTAGCTAATCAACGTTAACGGACACGCGAATAAATTGAGATTTTGTTTTAGAGAAAAAATTTTATTTAACCTTTAAGTAGTGGGATGCTCAGATTATCCCAAAGAAATTTTATTTTTATAGTATTTTTATAGTTATTTTTTTATAGTTATTTTTATAGTTAGTATTTATATAATTATAATGTTTAATAATATGTACAGAATTAAATTTATATTATTTTATTATATTCTTATGAAATAGAGAAATATAAAAATAATAAATTTTAAGACTTCTGAACAATACTTTTTAATTTTCCTTTTTCAGAATACAAGATTTTTAAAATAACTTTATGTGGGGGTGCTGTTGCTACCTACGTACTTGAAGGTTAATAGGTTGATGCAAAATCTGATCTGATTGCGTAAAAGTAAAAAGAATGAAGTAATATTTGAATGCATGTTTATTACACATTTCTCGTTTATGTCATCATTTCAGTAAATAAAATGCGAATAATGTGTCGTATGACGAATATAAATTAATTAATGAAGACAATCGGTTTTGATAAGTCGTGCACAATCCAGTGTGAATATTAACATGACTACTAAATAGAATTACTTTGCGTGAGAAAATATCATGATTACGTAAAATATTTATGTCGTTTTTGTATTGTAAGAGTAAAGTCTAGATAAAAATTGGGAGATTAGCTTTCGGGAAGATAATTTTTCCTAAGCAGTTGCAACAATGTCTTTAGTAACGAAAATTATGGAACAATAAAACTTTTTATACATCGTTATTCATGCGATTACATTTTTACAATAATATTTTTTAATTTAGAGGAGTGTTTAATATACCTAAATATTGTTTAATGTACCTAAATCGTATCTCATACATTTTTTTTTATTATTAAACATATACGATAATTATTAATAATAAAAATATAAATAAATAAAAACACAAAAATTTCTAAATTATCTTATTTTGCGTACATTTAAAAAAATCAAATACATTGATGCAATTTTTAATAATCAATTTATATAATTGATAATAATCTAACAATGCATTTTATTCTGTAGTTTTATGATTTATCGTAGAATATATATTTTATGTACATATTACAATTATTATAAAATTGAGATCAATATTATATATAATTTTTATAAAATTTTTTATAAAATTTATCATGTTGTCTCAATCGTATCATTTGCACCGATTTTGTTACGATTTGACAATTCATATTTATTTATTTATCATACATCATATTATATTATTTATTATTTTATGACTATATAATTAGTTATATACTTATAAAATAAATGTATCTGATAAATAAACATGTTAAACATTAATTTTCAAATCATATCATTAATTATATTATTTTGTATTGGATATTTTTTGTGATCATTATTAATATTGTATATAAATCATTTTAATCCTATTTTTTATTGTTTTTATTCGCAAATATACTATTTTTAAACGAGGTGTGTTTGAGAATTTACGATTTAGGAGACTGATTATTTAAATCGTACCTTTTACACTACATAAAAGGCCTATAACAAATTAATTGTTTATATAAAATTAAATAGAAGGTGTATTAAACATCCAGCAATTTCCAATGTTAATTGCTTGCAAATTAATATCTAATGAGAAATATTATGACATAAAATATGATATGATTTTCAACTCTCCGTATACGGTATTCATTAACTATTTCTTAAAGTAAGTATGTAATACATATTTATTAATTCTATTACAATTCTATTACATATAATTTTGATTATTTCCTTGCGAGATGAAATTCTAACAGAATATCTCGATTATATTATCTGGGATTATCCAGTTCCCAGATTCGTCGCTAAATACATCAATAGATACGCTCTAAATATACACGGAGCTAGATAACACCAAGTTACGCAAATAAATTAGTTACATCAATAAATAATAATATAATAATCATATCGCATAATAAATCAGATTCTTAATCGAATAATCAACAGCCATTAAATTAGATAGCTACAAATTCTAATGCTTGCCATTAATTTATCTCGGAAGCACCGATCACAAATCTCCCATTAGTCAGACTCCAATTTAAGCTCTTGAATACAGTTTGTCGGTCGGCGTCATTCATTTCATAATTCTGTTTGATGGAAATTATCGCGGGAATCTACGGATTCTCGTGGCTGTAACGACTTAGTCACGCTTCACCGGAAAGTAGTACCAGATTTCCTCGAACGAACAAAAGAGAGAAAGAAGAGGAATGATTTTATTAAATGACGCAACGGTACATATTGAAACGTCGCCGTCATACCGCATTCCGTTACTTGAGCAACAAACGATTCCTTCTTATGTCCGCATCTTCCCTTCTACGTGCGTTCCCGCCTGTCTCTGTCTCTCCTTCCGTAGCTTTCGCGCGGGCCGGTTCCCGGCCCTCTCTTTCTCGTTTGGGCGCGCAGTTGGCTCGAATTCAATTATCGATATTCCGCTTCTGCGATGCTGGCGAAACATGTTTCGGTGTTACTCCCATTAACAAGTCGTAATTTGCGTTTATTCTTTACCAACACGTGGTTAAATTCGATTTTGTATGATTCGAATGACGTCTCCGAAGAGATACCTGCGATGGAAGCTTACGAGTCGAAATCTTGAATTTTTTAACAATTTTGCGGAAAAGTCAAGTAAGTAAAAATATACTAATAGCAAGAAAAGAAGCTGAATTAATATACAGGATATATTTATCGGGGCTTATTAACCATATCGCTACATTTCTAAATAATTCAAATACGAGCGACGTTGCATCCAACTATCTGGAAAATTCGATAGTCTGGATATATTTTTAACGAAATCCCGAAAGATTGTTAAAAAACTTTAGGTTCAATATTATTTCCTACTAAGTTAATGCGAAAGATTTATCATATTTCTGAAATAAAGTTGGAAGCATAATTTTAATATATTTTAATTAAGACTTAAAAAAAGCAAAACTGTCGTGCCACGCGGGCTTCATTTTTATTCTTTATGCTCTTTTTTATTCATATAGATAAAAGTTTTTATTGTTTTCAAAATTTTTTTTTTTAATTTATTTTGTTCTAATTTTAATTGGAAAAACCAGATCTTTAGCATTAACTTAATATCTATTACTTTCTCCGCAAGGAACGTATCGCTTCTTGGACATTCACGTGGATGTTTAAAATAGTTGAAAGATAATTTTTACATTTGGTAAAAGCTTTAAAATAATATAATATAAATATAATCAAGCTATATATGTATATAATAAATGTATAAAATTAAAAATAAAATTAAAAATTAACAATAACAAAATATATATAAAATTAAAACTTAAAAAACAAAATTATCATTTAGGTTTCACTTCATGTTTTTTTTCTTATTCATCTAGACAGAAATTTAACATTTATTTCCAATTTTCTAATTTCTTTTTCCTAACTAATTCTATTTGATATAAATCTTGATGAAAAAAACACAGATTTTTAGTATCAACTTAATACTATCTATTACTTTCTCCGCGAGGAACGTATTACTTTTTGTGCAGTCACGTAGACGTTAATAAAATAATTTAAAGGTAATTTTTATATTCAGTAAAAGCTATAGAAATAATATATAATTTTTATAGGATGCATTAAATATCTATTAGTTTAAATATTATTGGTTATACTATTTTTTAAGGGCAAATATCATGACATTTACGAATAGGGGCACTTACGTCGTACACGCATTTTGTTTCGCGAGATGTTTCTCCTTCGGCCACTATACTTACGAACGACCGTATGCAACCACGTTCTCGCTATTTTTATCTCGACGAACGTCCGAACGCGCGAACGTCGCGCAAATTTATCGCGAGGACGTGACCGAGGCGGCTGACCGGCAAAAAGTAATAAAGTACACACTGTGTTCTTTTTTTTCCGTTGTTAACACAATTAGCGAAAGTTGTAAACGCTTCGTTGAGTTTACTTTTACATTTTAACCGTTATTTTTATATCTCGAAAGACAGCTTAATTGTTCCTCTCGTGTGATGGATTGGTTCTCTCTTCTCTCCCGATTAACAATCAGAGCGCGAAGTGACATTAGCGAAAATCATGATGGCGATAGAATGAAATAATCGCATCGAATTAGATATCCGTTCGAAGTGAGGTGATTGTTGAAAGGAGTTTATAGAAGATCATTTTCTTCGTAAAGAAAGTTGACTCTCACACACACATTTGCGACAAAATATAGGGTGATAAAATATAGGGTTATAAAATGCTTGTACAGCTTTAAATTTTTATAACATCTGTTCTCTGATGATAAAATTAATCATTAAAAAGAGTAAATAAATCTATTTCAATTTTATATTCATTTATTCTTTGGATGTTATTTCTCAATCTATTGACGTTATTACTGATGGAGATAAATGAAGACTGAAGTATTTTTAAAATTATGAATACGCTTTGCAGTTGATTTATAATAATAAATTTTGAATTACATTAATTTTTATCCGCAAACCGTTTAAAAAGCGATATTTTAATAAATGTGTTCTTATAAGAAGAAATCCAATTGGCTCAAATTTCGTGATCACGATTTTTGTTAAATTATAGTAAGATTAGTAGATTTTAACTCTGGAATGCTACTAGAGAATTTTCTTCTAAATGCAAATTCGTGTTTAATACAGATTTTATTATTAATCATAAATCATTTTGATAGCTTAAAATAACATTTAATAAAGTTGTTTTCTTTTACATTAAAATATAATATTAGTTCAGTTATTCTATATTTTGCAATCTAAAAAGTAGAATAAAAAGTGTAAAATAAATTTCTAATTATGTAGATGAATTCTCATCTAGAGTAATATCAGTGTAAGAAAAATATAAGTAAACACATTTATAGGATTAATGTATATTAAACTTCACTAAATCACTATTTTAATTTTTGTTTTGACAGATTAATTTTATTATATAGAATAAAAGAGCAGTTATGAAGTTTAAAACTGCATAAGAATTTTATAAACACCTTTTATATGTCTCACACAATTAGTATAAAATTATATATATTATTCGTTTGAAATTATATTTTTTTGAGGGGATTCTTATTAAAAGAGATTTCAAAATTGCTTTAGGATAAAACAATACGAAATGAATCGATTACTCATCGCTTCGGGTACTTATTGAAGTATATATAAATGCAGCTGTCATTATTCGAGTGCTCTTTCAAGAAAAAAGACCAATCCTCCTGCGGGTATCTGTTCTCAAACGGGCCTTCGCCGTGGCATTATGCGTGTGTCGCGAATCATTCTTTTCCGCACGGAAGCTGGTACGTAAATTCTGGATCCTCCCCGCCGACGGTAGCCCCCCTCCGCTCGGGCGGAAATATCGTGACGCGTCATGCATTTACACAAGATAAAGCGGGTGCGAATAAAAACGCGCCGTGAAGCCGGCGTTCTCGTCTTCCCGAAATTATTCACGAATGCATATCATCGCGAAAGCAACAGTCGTCCGGATGTTTTTCCCTCGTTATGATCTGCCTCAGTACGAATCGCTGCATTTATGAATTGAGTGGCACAAAGTCACGAATGCTGCTGAACGACATATTCAACAATACACGGAAGTACGACTGGCACGAATTACGTATGTGACGTTTCTTTTTTTCTCTCCTTTTCTCTAATTTTAGATGTTTTCCAGCAACACAGCATAGTGTAAAATACACACACACACACACACGCGCGCGCGCGCGCGCACACACACATACACATACACATAAAGAACTATTACTGCGAATCCAAGTGTGTAAAAGTGGACTTCAGTACATGTGTTTTTTTCATATAAAAATTATACGCTATGTTGCAAATATACATTTAAACGTAGGCATTTTGTTGTTGTTTTTACAAAATGTTTTTACAAAACATTTAAACGTATAATATAATATCATTTTTCTACAGAAAACTAAATAGCACACATATGTTGAAGTCAGTTTTAACACATGTGGATTTGCAGTGATCCTTATTGTTTATCAATGTTGAACAAAGACGAAGTGTGATTCATTGTATTAGATTGTGGCGTTCCGCAAAATGCATAAGGCGTATGATTTATTATTTTATCTTGTTGTTTACCGAAGTTGTCTTGTTGTTACGCGCGGCTAAAATGATCATGCGCATTATGGAACTATTATGCTTTATGGAACTAGAAGTTGTGTCTCTTGCTAAGAAACACCTTTCATCTGACTTTACTTGGCCCTACATTTGCTCTATCTTTATCTTGCATATCTATATATCGAGTGTTCGTCTGTATTGGAGTATTCTACTGGTGTACTATCGCATTTGTTTCCGCGACCTTAAACAACAGAAGTCCAACAGGTGCTGTCGATGTCTGAAGATACATTAATCCTTGAATTCCTGTCTTTTGTTCACAATATTTCTTAGAATTGCACAAGTGTATTTCTGTATTTATTAAAAACAATTCTATTGTTTTTTACTAGCTCGTGCTCTTTTTCATCTTTATATTATAACATATGTTCCATGTTTTGTTTTCATCAGACTGTCGCTATTGACTCAAGAGTGATTTAATTGATTCTAAAGAATTTTTTATGAACTTTCGCTTTTATCGCGCAACATTTTTCGGATAATTGCATATCCGATGTCTGTCTGTACACCTACGTACAAAATGTGGCGAACGAAATTATGTCAACATTTATCGTTTCTGTCGGTGTAGTCAGAAGCCGAAAAAACAAGATAATTTTTGGGTCAAGAACACACGCAACGCGGCCGTCAGCAGCACGTTTATCAAAAATTCACGGTCTTCTTCGTACATAAGCGAAAGTTTTCGTCACGATTTTAACGATAATGAAAGTATACAGTCGCGCGGATTATCGTAAAATTGGAACGTGAATAAATTTCGCTTATCTGTCTTATCGTCTCGCCTTAAAAAGAATGAAATGGTATCTCGTTTAAACGCGATCTATCGGTTTCAATCTCTCTCAGAATCAATCTTGCAGGAGTTCGTTGAACTATAAGATACCCGCTTTGCTTATCTTTTCGCATTGTGTATCAACCATTTGTACCGAATATTAACAGAGATTTCTTCATTAATTAGAATAATTAAAGAAAGAAAGAAAGAAAGAAAGAAAGAGAATGGTAGAAGAATCAGATCTGCATGCGTGTGTGGTGTGTGGTGTGTGGTGGTGTGTGTGTGTGTGTGTGTGTGTGTGTGTGTGGACATCTTTAGCAATGTAGACTGCGGAGTAATTTACGTATATTTGTTTGTCCCTATGAAATAAAGATGAGAGCTTGCGAGAGACGAGAAAGCATGTCCAGTCTTCCGGGCATACGTATAAGAAAAAAGAATTCAAGAAGAAGACATCTTCGTCACTGCAGACGGATTGCAGAGAATCGCAAATCTTCGCACGTCGCGAGGATAAAGAAACAGGAAAAGCGTCCAGGAGCAGGACTCGGGGATCTTCACTGTTTTCTTTCCAACACGTCGGTAAGGTGTCGGAGGAGTCTTCGCTCGAGGTATTTACCAGCGATACATCCAGCAACGATGACATCCCGGACGAGAGCCAGCGACAGATGATGTTCCTGAACGATATGCCTACCTGCCTGGCTTCCATGATCAACAAATATACACTATCACCGAAGGAATTGTTTGAACATGGCTATCCCATCGAGTCGACTCTCTTTCCGGGTTACGCGATGATAAACAATGTATCATATCCATCAGGTCCCAAGATTGAGAGTGACAGTGGCCAATATAGCAATTCCAGCTCGTCCGACAATTCCGAGCAGGAGAGCTCGTCCGATAACGAGAAGAACTTCGACAAAGAAAACAGTTCTGATAAGCAGAAGAATCGAGACGAGAAAAACTGCTCCGAAAACAAGAAAGGATGCGATAGCGAGAGCAGTTCGGATAGTGAGAAAAGTATTTCGGATGACAAGAAGAGCTCCGAAAGCGAAAAAAGCTGCGATAGTGGGAGCCTTTCTGACAGGGAGACTAGTCCGGGCAATCAGAGCTCCGAACACAGGAAGAGCTGCGACAGAGATGGCAGTTTGGACATCAAAAAGAGCACCCAAGACGAGGATTGTTCTACCAACAAGAGATTAGAAAAAACGGGCTGTGAAAACGAAAATAATCCAGCTAACAGAAAAAACCGAGAGGAAAAAAAAGAATCAGGCGCAAGCGGTAATACAGGATTGTTGGAGAGAACATGCGTCAGATGCTACAAGGTATTCTATGCCGATCAGAACGGCGAATATCTGAACGCGGAACGTTGCGTTTATCATTGTGGCAAGCTATACAACCGCATGACCAACGACAGCTGGTATTGGACGTGCTGCAACCAAGCCAGATTCTCGCGCGGTTGTGCTGAGTGGAAGACGCATGTATGGACTGGCCTGGTCCCTGGGATCAATGGGCCCTTCGCGGGATATGTGCACACCATGCCATCTCCAATGTTCCTACACGATAACAACTATGGCATCTACGCGATGGATTGTGAGATGTGCTTCACGCTGCAGGGTCTAGAACTTGCCAGAGTGAGTCTCGTTGACTTATACGGCCAGGTCGTGTATGACACGCTCGTCAAGCCGAGCGCTGAGATCATCGACTTCAACACGAAGTTCAGCGGCATCACAGAAGATGACATGTCTAACATCACCAAGACTCTCTCGGAGGTGCAGAACGACCTGCTCAATTTCATTCATGCCGAAACGATTCTAATGGGTCACGGTCTCGGGAACGATCTCAAAGCGCTGCGCCTGATTCACAAGAACGTCGTCGACACCAGTGTGATGTTCCCGCACTACCTCGGTTTGCCATATCGTAATGGTCTCAAGACTCTGGCGCGAAAAGTGCTCAACCGGAAAATACAGGAAGAGACACATAACTCCATCGAGGATGCCCGGGTCGTTATGGATTTAGTGTTGCGAAAGGCCCAATACGAGTGGCAGCAGTCTCTTGTTTGGTAGATAAAATCTTAGATTAAATCGCCATCTCGAGAAAAGACTCATCTACGTGAATAAGAACTATTCGATAGTCTTAGCAGTTCGCGGTGAGATAATGTCGCGACAGGAAGCGCGTGTTATTGAACTAATTTGTAAATATAAATCAAGAAGGACCGCGTTTTTTTTTCCTAGTGTTCGTTTCCAGGGGTGAAATCTGTGATATTACACATATAGTGCAATGCGTTCCTCACGTGCGTTTCTGCGTTCCCCATGTTCGTCTCTAATGATAAGGGATGCGATTGTACTCACATATTATACGCACACAATACATAACACAAACGTAACATACAGCGCGTAACATAATTGACAATCACGGAGAAATTATAACAGACTACGCGCAGTTGAACATTTATCAAAGACTTTAAATCTATTTATTATTTTTCATATTCTTTATACTTTTCATACTACTCTACTATTCTATACTATCGCTAAATATTGTACTCTTTACTTGACTGCTATCGATCTGATATTACTTTACAACTTTATCTCGAACTAATTTTACTTTCTAACTGAACGACAATCTGTTACTGATTGGACTCTTTACATTTCAAACATTAATTATGTTCGACTATTAATTTCTATCGAATTTTATTTTTCTCCGATGTGCATTTTTATATATATTCGTATGTGTTTTGTATTGTATATACGTAATTTTCATAAGCGTTTTATATATACTTTGTACATATATTATATATTGCATTATGGAACGCAATTTTGTACTCGCAAAAATATGTATATGAAAATCTACGTATTTAACATGGATACGTATGTCTTTATTATTCGATATAACGTATCACTTTACCATCCTTTATCATGCATATTCCATCTTGTCAATCATATTTCATTCATCATCTTTTTTTCCCTGCGAAGAGGACGAGCGGCGTCATTGATGCTGGTTGGTAAGTGCCTCTTGTTTCCACCGATCCGTATTTAAATTCCACCGAGACAGCCAGATTTTCTTGAACGAGGTCATGACGCCGAGTACTATCCGTTAAAACGTGGCTCGCCAACTGAAAAGAATATAAGGAAAATACTCAACTCACGGATTTCATAACTCACTTCACTTAATTAATTTCAATTGATTTGTTGATTAATTTTATTCTCCGATTAAAATTATCCTCATTGCGTTTAATTGCATTATTAAAAATTTATTAAAACTTATTGAAAGTTAATGAGAAGCATAGTATTTCTCTTTACAAAAATAATATTCTTTCACGTGTGCGCGCATATTCGTGCGGTCGAATGGATTTCGACCAAATTACATTCTTATACAAATAGACGCAGAAAGATATACGGCATTATATTATTACTGATATCCTGATTGTTATCAGCCGCAAGATTTTTTTCTTTTTATACGTGCTACCAAATGCGACGTTCCGGCAAATAAAGTTTGCGAGCCACGTACTTGTTACATATCGGCCACGTGTATAATACACGCGCTTTGTTTTTTATCAGTTTTCGACGAAAACACGACGAGTCGTCATAACGATTGAGCGTATAATAATAGATATATACACGTATGTGAATAATACTCTCACGAGAGAGACTGCCAGCGCTTTTATATATCGACAATTTTCATAGTCCATCGCTCGCAATCATCCCGTTAAATAATCATATAACGACAGAATTGTCTGTTGCGATAACGAATGTAATATTTAAATGTAAATATCGCGCTTAAGTAATATGGAGACAACGGATTTTGTAACGATAGTATTACCTTGTACAATATGTATTTATATATATTTTTCTATCCTCGCATACCGTAATTTTATAACCCGCAATTTTATAAGTAGCATCAGCGATGAGTAAAATTTCTTTTGATGTTTCGTTTTTTTTTAAATTTTAACGTGAAAATCGACTGCAAGGCGAGTTTTGCGGTACTTTAAAATTAACGATGAAGAAAACAACGACTGGGAAGTCACACACAAGTGACACGATATGACACAATGGATCATTATATCCTTGTTGTTTGCCAATGTTAAACAAAGATGATATGATCACTGTGTCGTATCGTGTCGCTTGTTGGAAGGCATACAGTAAGTTTTACTCATCGCCACCAATTTTTTTAAAGCTTGATGGACAATTGCGACATGGTTGAATGATGAAAAATAAAGCAAGAAAGTACGAGGCGTACTCGCACCAGCTGATTATGATCTCACTACAGATTCTGTAGAATCGTCTTATCACAAGTCACGATTCGATTCACGCTTAAGAAACATTTTATCTTTATTAATATTTGTCAAATGTTAAACAAAGACAAATGATGCTCATAAATGTTGTGAGTATGAATCGAATCGCGGTCACAGTAACGCGACACGCGCGTTATGATTTTACCAGTAATCCTGATATAACCGCAATACTACAATTTAACCCTGAAAGTCACAAGATTGCCAACTTGGTGAGAATCATAGAAGGGAGCTCATTGGACACTCAATCTGGTCGGATGAAATCTGATAATCTCAAATTTCAACGTTCTTCCAGTGATATACATAAAAGTCTTAAAATAGTTCTTAAAATAGATCATCTTAAGATTTTCTTAAAACAACGAAAAGAGCGTCTCGCATTTTGTTTACAGGAGGAATGTCCAACGAACACCCTTTTCAGGATAATGACATTGTCATACAGCTTCGAACGTAAATATATGTTGATGAAATATATGTAGCATTGTTTCTGTGTGCTTTTATTTGGATCTTTCTTCCCGCTCCCAATAAATACCTTGGTTTACAAACTGTCTCTCGACACTAAGAGAATCGTCGTCTAAATTAGGAATCGACAAATCTTTTCTGTAAATGACTAAATTATAATATCTATTAATAAAATAAACATCTTGATTCTCCGTTCCTGCAATTTAGGTCCTTTTAATTTAAGTGAAATTTTACTTTCAAATTTCTCTAAGATAAAAGAGTTCCTCCTCCTAAAATATCTTGTAATATTTATTTGGATAATGTAATATAGATGTCAAAATCCTGAATTTTTCTACATTTTTTGAAAGTCTAGAACAATAAAAAAACTTGGATTGGATAAAAAAAGACCCAAATTGTAAGACGGAGGGAATAAAAATATTGCAAGTAGAGAATTAATAAAAATTGAAATTTTTATAATATTTTAATTTAATTATATATAATACTTTTTAATTAAAATAAAATATTTTAAGCTTTGAGACTCTAATTTTAAGAGGCTTTAAAATTAAAATTTTATCTAATTTTCACATGTTGCAAGACATTACTTTTCTCTGATTTTTTTTCAATTATTTAAGAATGTAAAAAATATTCTTAGTTCGCGGACTGCAATTTGTTGATTCTTGGTCTAAACCCGAAAAATGGCGAATCGACCTGATTCGAAGATTTTCTTTGTCTTTTTATGCGAAGAAATCGCGGCATCGCATTGCGAATAAAATTATTGGCAAGCGTTGGCTGTAGGATTTTTTACGTGGAAAGTCGAAGGCTCTCCTTATTTCCATCTCATCCCGCGACATCATGATGACTTTTACAAGCCACGTGTACTATCCTTTAAATAGCAGCGTGTTTTTCAAAAATGCGTTACGAGACAAGGCTGCCTGTCCATTCTGGATAATGATATTCCTCGAGTCTCGGCGATGTTCACGGCTTCGCGGTATTAAATCTGACTTGTGTGTCTTCTCTTCGAAAGAAAAAAAAAGATTAAAAGGAGGAAGGATGAATAAAGAAGAATACATTGTCAGACTACGTACTTAATTCTTGTCAACTTGTTTATATAAAAAAAAAAGTTATCAAAATTCGAATATCATCGACTCGAATAGTTATTGCCTATTCACGAGACATTTGATTATGTCCAGCAAAAAAAAACAGCTTTACAATCACCGTAAAATAAAAAAAAAAGATTGGTTTATATATTTAAATCTAATGAGGATAAGGTTATCAATCTTTGAAGAGTACATGTAGTCTTTTGAAGTCGTTAAACTTTTAATTATTGATTAAAATTTTATATTTATAAGATTATATTACTAAGAATTATCAATAAAAATTATGTTTTAGAAATTTTATTTTATTAAATATTTCCTTCCTTCCGTTCCAGGACCATTTTTTTTTTTAAAGTATACATAATATACTCTTTTCTTATGATATTTAAATATAATAGACTTAAATGAGGAACTAAAGACAAGATCGATCATATTAAAGAATTTTACAACAATTGTAAAGCCATTTTTTTTCTGCTGAATTTCCAATTAAGCAGTCAATCAATTGTTTGTATCGACAATTAAACGACGAAATCTAGTAGACAGGTAGAACACATTGTCACACATTGTGAATGGCAAGAATTTCAGTGGCGTTTGTCCACGTATCGAGAGCTTGGCGCGTAATTAAAAAACGTATTGTTCCTTTCGTTGGTCAAAGTCCGTAAACCGACTGGCTGTAAACATTGACACGCGCATTTCCGCTTTGCACGAAGTATGTCGCGACGGGTGAACTTCGTTGTTTTTGTCCACGTTGCGTATTGCATCAGCCGTTGTGCTTAAAGCGCATGCTGATAACGATTGGATTCGCGAGGTGCAACGCGCTCATCGATAAACACGTTGTTGACTGTATCGCATTAGCCACAGCTGCAACGCGTGATTTGCGATAAATTTTCACGTCGCCAATTCTTCCCATTGCATTGTGTGCGCTTTGGCAGATATCCGTATCTTTCGATTATCGAGTCTGCCTCGATGTTTAGACTATCAAGGACAAATAGGCTAAACAAACATGAAAATTATTATATTATTAATTATATATATTATATATATTATTTACAATTAGTTGATATTTCACGAGAGAATTGACAAAAATTAACTGAAAGAATTAATCTTTACAAAAGGGAAAGTCACTGTAATGGCACTGAAACAATTTTTTGAATACAATACAATACAATTTTGAATACAATAAATTATAAGCTTAAGATACACGACACATTTTTTTTTCTTGCTGGATTATTTATGTTTTAATAAAAATTAGGCTTATTTGAGTTTTAATAAATAACTAAATTGAATAGAATTGCATACAGGATGCAAAATTTTTAGTAATTTATTATAATAAATTAAAAGTCACGAAAAAAAATATGCCGTAGATTTAAAACTTATTCAAGGAAAAGTTATAAAATTTTTAAAATAGACCCTCCTGTCTTCTAAAGTAAAGTTGTCATAAATTTATCATCTTTAAATCTTTCCTTACTATTCTCTAATTTCTAGACAAAATTTCATGATTTTCCTATCTTTCAATAATGTTTTGAATTTTTTTGTTCTGATTTGGAAACCGTCGAATATTTTGTTAAGAGAGTAATTTAGCAATTTCAATTACTATTAATGTTGCTGACACTGTTTGCATTTAATTATTCAGTATTCCAAAACTGTGTGATATACATATTAAATTTCTTTAAAGCCAAGAATTTTAATTTTCCAGAAAATTTTGCAAAATTCCCTGATTTTTCCCTGATTTTTTTAATTGTTTTCAATTTTCCCAATATTTCTCTGATTTCCAGTTTTGCGACAACCCTAAAGGTTAATAAACAAATAATACACTCGTCCTAAAAGCTGTACAGTTCCAATTTCTGATAGAAAAATAAGATTCAAGTCTCGCTGGTGTAGTCCTTTTCTTGTACTTCCGTATTTCCGTTATGCACGCGATAGCCATAAAAACTTTTGCGAGCTTTGCTATTATTTTATTGTTCCTCTGATAGATATAATATCGTCAGATATACGAGGCTAGCTGTACTAAAAAAATGTCACCGTGTATATGCATAAAGGAGGTTACGCAACGACGTGACCGAGGAGAAAACGAACATCGAGGAAGAGAGAAACCGTTATATGAACAGCAACTGTTAAATGAGGTTCTTCGCTCGGATGATGATTCGATGGGTGTTGGTGCTGAAAACAGATAAGGTTTTCAGATAAGGTTTAGGCAAGTCATTTCGAGTTTCAGATTTTTTTTAATCTTCAAGCATTAAGAAGAAGACAAACTGTTATAAGCGCTCAAAATCTGCAAACTGAATCAACGTGTACGAGATTTTATTAAGTGCTCTTATTTCTCACGTGTTTTATTCCTAAATTGTTCATCGTCAGCACAAAATTACAACATTGGTTTGTTGGAAATCGATCGTTTTTAGCCACAAAACTGTTTTAAGAAAGATACCCAAATAAAACATCTCCTTAAGAAAGATACCGAAGAATAAAACTTGTTCCAATTTTGGAAATGAGTTTTTTGAACAAATAAAATCTGCTACGAAATTCACGTGAAATTTCTCTTTACTCCAACGCTCTGATGGTTATTTAATGTCTGCCAGTGAGTTTTGTATGTTTTATTGTGTGCCCTGCAGTAGGATTTTCATAAGCATATAATGTTAAAATATTAAATTATTAATTATTATAATATTAAATAAGACTAATGCGTTGATAATAGCGCATTTTTTATATTTAGCTATCTATATTATTCTATTATATCTATATTATTAAACATTTTGTATTAAATAACATTTGTTTCTTATAAATTATTTGAAAAAATCGATAACAGAGGCCAATCACTGATGACCTTCATTAAAAGTAATCATTAGAAAAATTATAAATGGCTACCGTGAAACTCACATGTTAATGATATTCTCTAGAAACATCATTATACTCTAGCTCTGATTTCTTCTATTCTTTTTTTTTCGTTGCAACGTGACAAAGTGCACGGTTCTTTCAACGTGCGTAGACGTGACAAAGTGAAGAGACAATTTGAATCGTTTTTTCGGATTCTCGATCTTATTTCTGCTCGTATTATCTTATTGATATATAATTTCATTATTTGTGATTACATGGAATTTACGAAAATACAATCTCTGGAAATTCCATTTTACGATAGCTTGGAATATGCTACCATATATTTATTAAGTGTGTAAACAACACACTGCTTTTAGTATGATACTGTACTGTGCGGTTCGTTCGAACGAATGGAATTAGGTTGGGAATTAGGTTGGGACATATTTAAATTCAAAGATAGGTGATAGCATTATTGTATCGAGTTATATATCGAGATTATTGTTATCATGATTGTAACCTCATTCGCGAGTGGGTGTTTGCGATACGTGATATTACATCGATAACACTTAGCTTCATTAGGAACATAATAGTAATGACAATAAACCTGTTTGATTAAAAGCTATGGTACACAAAACATCGTAAAGCAATAATATATGATATGAACAGTAAGCGAATCGATTAATCATAGTAGAGGGTAGAGACATAAGACAATACTAAAGTAGCAAAAGAAAATTCGAAATGTTAATTTGCTTCTTACATCTTACTGCTTAAGTTTGTTTGTATGTCATAGCTTTAATGATGACAATTGTGTTTTAATGAATCCGGTCTCGTGACGTGTTCATTTTATGGATTCATATTGACAAATACTTTCCATTGATGCAATGCTCACGCCCACATCGCATTGGATTAAAGAGAAGAATAAGGAGCTGGGAGAAATCGGCGATAGTCACATAGTCTGGAAAATCGAAAGCGTTACCTAATCGAAATAAATCTTCAGAAACTTTCATAATACATACATCATCTCGCCGTTGCTCTTTTTTTTTCGAGGACAGAATAACAATACAGACGTTTTTGCTGGGGAAATAATAATAATTTTGTTTCTTTATCTTTTTAATTTTCGTCTCTTTTTTTTCTAAAGTTTGATTCTACTTAAAATAAATAATTGTAATTGCGATATTATCTGCTTATTTCATAAATATACACAAAAGTTCTTCGAAATTTTATTCCGAATTTATTTGAAAAAAAAATCGCGAATATTGTATTAATTATTATATTTACTTACATAAATTTTTATACTAGTTTTTCCAACTAGTTTCACAACAAATTCCTAAAATTTTATATTAAGAAAAAAACCAAATTTTCGGCACACTTTCTGCGTTTATAAGAATCAATTAAAGAAAATCTCGATAATATCCAGATCGGTTTTGATTCTGATAATCAACAAAATCTCTAGAGAACGCAGATTTTACGTTACAATTGCGATACTGAAGCCTGATAACGACGTTCGTTCTATATACTTAGAGAACGAAAGTACTAAATGATTTCCGATGATCACGAACGGTATCTAAAACGTATCGTTGACTGTAAATTTATGAACGTAGTTCATTTTTTGCACTATATCCAGCCTTAGGTAAATCTTACCTTGAGTTCTTAATGAGTCAGAAAATTCACTTTACAGTAAACAATCAGTAATTATGTCCGAAAATGTATGTTAAGTAATTGTATGACTAAGAAATAACGAGGACTTTTATACTAGTTTTTTTTACTAGTTTTTATACTAGTTTTTCCAACTAGTTTCACAATAAATTCCTAAAATTTTATATTAAGAAAAAAACTAAATTTTCGGCACACTTTCTGCGTTTATAAGAATCAATTAAAGAAAATCTCGATAATATCGGTTCTGATTCTGATAATCAACAAAATATCTAGAGAACGCAGATTTTACGTTACAATTGCGATACTGAAGCCTGATAACGACGTTCGTTCTATATACTTAGAGAACGAAAGTACTAAACGATTTCCGATGATCACGAACGGTATCTGATATACTACCTCTTCAGTAGTCACGCGCTTTCTCTTCGCAAACGTTGAGTCGAAAAAAAAATGTAGCTTCATGTGGCTAGAAAAAAAGCAAGTTAGAAAACTATATTTTAAGAATTAAAAAAAAAACTGCAAATAGTTCTTTCCAGATTTTTGTATGAGAAAAGGGATAATGTAGAAAAAGTTTCGCATAACTAAGTCCTTTTTTATATTTTTTCCTTGTATTTCATGATATATGAATAAATGTACTTTATAATATGATGTCGATATTAAATATAGAAAAGCATTTTAAATTAAGAAAGTTTTGACTGAGAAACTTCCAAAAACAGAAACAAAGTTTCACATGGAAAGAATGATTTTGAAATATTTAATTAATATATAGATTTGAAAATAATTTTATTGGACCATTAAAATTATATGTATAAGAAACTCAATAATGAGCAGTGCTACAAAAAAATTTCAGCATTTTAACAGCTTGCTTCATACATAATTATTTGAATAATTCAACAAAAGTATTTCCGAATCTATGTATTCAGCAAAATTTTTTAATATTTCAGCAAAACTGTTCTTTCTGTGTAGGTCAATTTTGAATGAATTTATATTTTTATATCATTAAATCTCACAAATACATGTTTTTTTATTGAATGTATGTATATTAATATGTTGACCTCAATTGAAGTTATTTCACCAATTTATCAAAGATACTTTCTTTGCACGCGATGCGGACAAGAACAAGATGTCGTTGTGGATATCGCTTAAGCGATCATATATTAAAATATATTCACTAGATTCTAGAGATACGTTAGACTGAGCTTTGACTCACGTTAAAATTGATGAGGAAAATCGATAATTGATTTCCAGATATAATCGTGAGACCCTCGGCTTGAATTGTTAACATATTTTTACATAACTGCAAAAGGTCTGTCATTTATTCGAAATTTCTTTTCATAGTTGTCAATGACACCAATATGCGTATGATTATCTGAATACGGAAAAAATTATTTTACGAATGTATTTATTAAGGTATCTAAAGTATCCAAAAATTTAGATTAGGTAAATTAAATATGTAGGACACTTAAACTTTGATTGCTAGAATATTAAATTTTTTTACGATATTGCTCATCATATTTGAATTTCCTAAACAATTATTTTAATGAATCAAAATTATTTTTCATTTAAATTAATTTATCATCTAATTTATTTTCATCTAAATTAATCTTATCTAAATTATTTTCCAATCTGTATTTATCTAAACTCTTCAATATTTCCTCAAAATTCTTTTATTTGTGCAATGCTGATGATTTGCCTATTTATAACTTATTCAATTATATAATTTAATATATTTATATAATTTTTTACATTTGCAAATTTGAAGTATTGTTATTAAAAAATTTACTATTCATACACTCTTACTTCTTTTTTATACGAGTCACGTCATTTTAATTCCTTCAAAGTTTTTAGTTTCTTTTACTTAACATAAATTAAATGGATTTCAAAGCAATGGATTTTAAATAGATTTTTAACAACAAAATAACTATGTCACAGATTTTGACATCAATCTCGAAGGTTAAAAGAAAAAAGAAATATGTTTTGAAAAAAAAATCGAGAGAAGATACGAGCATCACGGCAGTCGACGCGCACCTTCGTTCTATCAGTCTATGGACAAGAAATTTTTACGCGGGTCATGGACGTCGTTTTAAATTTATCTTTCACGGTCGCCTCTTATTAACGGTCTTCGTATGAACGGCTGTCTGGTCGTTCAACTTGATTGAATTTGCCCCTGAGATACGAGGAGATTTAAGGTGAATGATCGACCGCGAGAATCTCGCGGACGAAATAAGCGATATATTTTTGGATTATACATATATACATATAATACACACACACATTTAATCTATTATCATGTAAAAGTTGATTTGATGATTGATTTGATGTCTTTCTTTCCGTTAATTGGATACATATGATATATGATACTGCAAAATTATGAAATATATATATCATAGAAATTTCACAATGATCTGACGGTCTCTATATATGTCTCAATGACATCCGAAAAGTGCATCATTAATCCTAGGAATGTCTGGGTTCTTCTTGATTATGTAAATATTGTGAAAAAAATACTGTCTAACTTACTCTTTAATTTCGATCGATAATTTTAAATTTCCTAATTGAAATATTCGGACTGCTTCAAAATGAATAAAATTGGATTTAGAAAGCGTTGCAAAATATAAAAAAATAAATCAAAATAAAAAACTAAATTCGCGGATATTAAACAGTGTAGTACGATATACTACAACGTGAAAAAAATCGATAATATCAATAAAATGCTGCAGTGTCTATAAATTGTGAATACAGAAAATATTTATACAGAGAAGATTTGTAACAAAAGTGTTATATGTAGAAAATGAACATTCATTAACATTTATTAACTGCACTACGTTGTCTTAATGTAAATAAAAGAGTTTCATGAAAATAACCTTATTTCTTTTCAAAGTTTCTCAACTATATGAATATTTTTTGTGCGTCTAAACAATGTTTTATTTTTGCTTATTATTAAATTAATATATTAGGTGTGGGAAAAAGTTCGTGGCGTTTTTTTAATGCCATCTAATGGGAAAAACGCCACGAATTTTTTCCCATACATAATATTTTAATTATTATACTTTCTTTTAAATAAAATAATTTTGAGAAATATCTATTTTATTTTTTGTTAATAAATTAATATTCACTTTCTAAAAACAAGATTTTTTTAAAAAGATTTTTATCTGTACGAATATTTTTTATACTCATTGTATGTCAATTATTGCATTAAAGATAACACTGCACGCTTTCGTTTCTTGCCGCTATTGATATTACGTTGCATTTTAAAATGCGAGATAGTGCGTCACGATGCGATGTTGCATTGACGCAATCGCGCATACGTACGCATAATATCATTCATAGTTTTTACACTTTATTTATATTTTGCATTAATGATTACGACGACGCATTAATAATTGGCGGCATATGTATATGTAGACGCTCGTTATCGAGGATTTGCAATTTTATTAAAAACGACGCACAGTCTTGTTTGTCAAAGATAAAATTGTTGAAATTGGCAGTTACGTAAAGCCACGTGCGCAGCAAAATTGTCATCGATCGTTGATGTTGCATCTGTCAATTTGAACAACGCATGCGAACCATTGCGTTTATTACTCAATAATTGGTGACATGTATTTGTTTGTTAACGACGGTACTTTAGCGTACGTTAATATACGGAATGAGTATATGATGCAATGTTTCCTATCTAAATTTGCACAAATGTATTTGATCAGATAGGGCAGTTTTCTCATGAAATATCGCTTTTTTAATTATCGTTCAATTATATTCTCGAGACTTATGTAAATTTTATTGGTTTCTAATTCATCATTATGCAATGATGAATAATTTTTTTAATAATTCACATTTGCAAATGTAACATAAAGAATACAATTAACTAATTATAAATTCTTTATTTAAAAAAAAAACAGATTTATTATCAACTCTTCACGGAAAGAATTCACGGAACGATTTTGAAATATTCAAAAATTTAGCGTACAGATCTAAAAATAATTTTGTTGGATCACCAAAATAATTATGTAAGGCACTCAAGTATAATTATATATGATGCAATGATGTAAAAAATTTAATTCTAGCAATTAGTTTGAGTGTCTTACATAGAAAGAATGATTTTGCTGACGTATCTAAAAATTTAACTAGACATAGACTTGAAAATAATTTTGTTAAGTCATCCAAATAATTATGTGAGAATCTCAAGCATGAAGAACAATATTATAAAAAGTTTTGATATTCTAGTCACTCAGTATTTATTTTAGTATCCTACATAATTATTTTGATAGCCCCAAAAAGTTATTTTCAGATCTGTATCTAACTAAATTTTTAGATACTTTTGCAAAACTGTCCTTGTGCAATGTATTTTCTGCCAATTATTTAGTGACTCCCGAAACACTTTTGGAATTGTCTACAATGACTTTTTACAATTATTGTAAATAAAACTTGCGAAATATATGACACACATAGAACAAATAATATTATTGTAAATGCAGTTCGAGTTCTCAATGATACAGCAATTTTTTATGCTTAAAACGAAGACTATTCGGTTTTATAAAATTGAAAGATTAGTTTAGGATGTCTCGAAGAGATTATAGAATTAAGAAGGCAAATGTCAGAATTTTTATATCTCACAATTATATTTGTCCTTTACGTTTTTATTTATGACTTTTTTTATTTATTACTTTATTTATGACTTCTTTATTTGTGATATCCCATATAATAATTACTTAACGTATAAACATATAGTATACGTGATAAAATATGGCAATGCGCCATAATATATATAAGATTTTGCTAAAATATATAAAAATTCTAAAAACTAGACATTTAGAAAATAATTTTATTAAATGATCAAAATAACTATGTAAAATAACTATGCTCAAACTGATTGTTAAAACATTAAAAGCATTTTTGCAACATTGCTTATTATATTTGAGCGTCTATAATCTTTTATAATTTTGAGTCCAACAATTTATTTTCAAATATATATTTAGTTAAATTTTCAGCAAAATTGTTTTTCCGTGTACAATGTAATTAAAAGTTTATTATTTATTATCGGTTTTGATGAGTTTAGAGTTTATTAGGTCAGGCCAGACGAAGGTGAAAACTACCATGACGCGATAAACAACGATGCAACAACTTTCTTTTGGCGTCATCTCTCTCTCTCTCTCTCTCTCTCTCTCTCTCTCTCTCTCTTTCTCTTCTCGACGAACACATTTTATTTCCTCGTGATAGAAAGGACTGCGGCGAGTCCCGTGGCAAAGAGAAGAAGGACGTGACGCGGAGGCGTTAAACTTTCTCTTCGCGTTCGCGCTAGTCAACGATACTCCACCTTGGATGTCGCGACGTCTGTCCCGCCTCCTGATATAAGCTAAATCAAGGAACGCGATATTTCAGATTAAGTTCTCTGATTTTAATAAGTTAAATGGAATCAATTTCGTAATATTTGTATTTTACACAACAAGTAGAGAATTAAAGCCTTTGTATTCTCTTTTAATTTAAAGGAAAACATGCTTAACTAATCAGATTTAAAGTTTTAAAATTTAAATCAATCACGCGACTTGACAACAGGCAGAAAGTGAGCTGATAACTGACATTGCGATTGGTATTGATTTTACTTTGTTTTAATTTAGCTTCAGCTGCAATTTAAACGAAGGATATATTTTTTAAATATAAAAACTTATAAGAGAGAGAGAGACTAAGTCGCTAAATTTGATATTTCACACAATTTGAAATTGCTGATAAACGTAATTGATCGAGCTGGCATACGCTGAGAAGTAAAAAAAATGTTTGCACGAGTTAGAATTATGATTAGATTAATTCTACATGGCTTTTCCGATATTGTTCAAGTTAACATTCACTGCTTTATCTATAATTGCAAGCGAACATTTTCTTTCATATGCTATTTTCTCTATTGCGCGATAAGTTATGTATATCGTAACTAATACTTGTATCTTCTTTGATTATAAACACATCTAATCATGGGTCAAACGTGTAAGGTTCTTGCTATCCTCTGATCGCGAAGTATTCTTATTGATAACTCGTTAGCAGTTATGTTATCAATACGATAACAATCTAGATCGCTTCATAGAACTGATTACATAAAATTTTTGTGAATTTTTAATAGAATTGACTAATTCTAAACAAATCTATTTGATGCATATTCAGCATATCGCGTGGCATTACATTTTGATCAATCTATTATCGATTTTTCTTGATAAGAACAATTTTTGAATTGCAAGAAAATTTTGCTGGAAAATTGAAATCGGAAGACTCGACTTCTCTGGTAAATAGAGATAAGGATTTTATATTTTCAATTATAAAATAGACCGATAAATGAAATTTTGTATTGCATATTTCGTATTTTATATTTTAAATTCTATATTTTTCTATTTTCTATTTAAATTCTCTTTCTCTCTCTCTCTCTCTCTCTCTCTCTCTCTCTCTCTCTCTCTCTGTCTCTCTCTCGAGTGAATCTCTCCGTCGCTGAATCTAAATTCTGACGATCACCTGGTGCTCCAGATACGTCGCTCCAACTGCTCGACTTTTAGGTTTCGATATAGCCATGATCCGAAGCACGTTCCGGGCTCGCGATTCGAAGTCTTGGGAGGAAGCCGCGGGCACCGTTGCATTTAGAAAGTGTGCCGTGAGAGGATGATAATCATAATCTAGACGTCTGATGCGCGAGGCGCAAGATGAGTAATCAGCATTGAACTTGCAAGTGCGTGGTAAATCGCATTGTTCCTCCATGCTTGGCCTCCTTTCGTGTTCCGATCTGGCAGTTGCCAGCGAGACCTGCCAATTAATGTGTACATTCGATCGCGTTCACACTACATTGGCTACAAGTGTCAATGAAATTTTTACGTAAGTGCTGATTAAAGTTCCGATTCTTAAAATGTTAGAATATTCTTGCGCGCTCTGTCACTTTTTGCGCGGAGTCTCGTTAGTAGAAAAATAATAAATGAATTAAATAATTATAATAAATAATTATAATAA
>NW_017259583.1:5479586-5486052 GCF_001594045.1 Atta colombica
AGAATGTAAATAAAAAATAGAAAATATTAAATACAAAATTTAAAATTTAAATATAAAATATAGAGTACCTATAAAATGTTTACAGGTCCATTTTATACTTATTATGCAAGATATAAAATTTCGTCATCATGAAAAAATAATACAATTGGAGAGAAATTAATTTTCAATTCTATTCACTACATTTTATCGATGATTATCAAGTAGATTGCAAATATTTTTAACGCGTTCAGTTAAGTAATAACATTTTCAGACTTAAGAATTTAAGTAATAACATTTTCGTTTTTGAAAGAATTTGTCCAAGTATAGAATAAGTGACAATAACGTTAAAATTGTAATTGACTTAAAAAATGACTTTTAGTAATCTACAAAAAGTAATCTTAAAAAGACTTTTAGTAATTTGGAGCAATTTTGATGTCACAATGATTTGTATTTTGCTTGAATGATGTCAGCTGCTTTAATTTTTTGTATATCACAATTGAATGATAAAAAGAAGATGTTTGTGGACATTTTTCGTCCTATCGGATTAATCGCTGAGAATCGCTGAGAAAGTGAGTGCCGTTTTCTTGCTCGAATCTTATCAAAGGAACCGCACATCGCATTTGATAAAACGCGTAGCGTGTTACGCATGCAGAGCTCGCATTTGCGAGGACACGTGTTCCGAAAATAGACATATTTTACACTTTGCGGACTTGATTGGCGATTCTTGCCTATTGCGGTTTCTTACGAAAAGGGAAACAATTCGACACGTTTACATTTTATCTATCAGTGTGAGTTTTATGTTTATTTGTAATGAGAATTAATGAAACATCAAAATGTTTATAATTACTCGGAAACAAGATTAGATATAGAATAATTGTTTATATAAATTTTTTATTTTTTTTTGTATTCTGAATTTATTTCTGAAGTTACGTCCTCATGTTATGATAGACTATGTATATCAAGATATACAATAATATTAGGTGTAGTAAAAATGTGTTGTTTAATACAATATATTTCAAAGGGATGTAACTTCATTTATATTCATTACGTATAAAAAAAATATAACATTATTATATATGTGTCCTCTTAGTCGAGACATTATCGTATCTTTAAATATGTAAATAGTATATTATGTAATTAAATAAAGTTATATATTCTAAGAAAATATATTAGATATTGTATTTACAAAATTTTATATTAGATGGTATTTGTTTTTTATAAATGTTTGAAGAAACTGTCATAGGTTGGTATTTATAGTCCATTTTTTTATTTTAAGACCATCTTAAATAATATTTTAATATTATCTTAAATAATATTTTAAGATGTTAATGCGGATTTTTAATTTGTTTATACAGGGCCAATTAAGCTATTTGGAACTCTTGCAATATTTAAATTAGCATTCTATATATATGTACACACATACACATCTGTACACATGGTGACAGTTAAAGAATCATAAATTTATGGGTCTATTTGCTTTAAAGAAAAAAGATTGATACTTTCTTCTGTTGACGTTTCCTGAAAATATAATAGAAACATTTTCTGAAAGAATGTCTTTTATATCACATTGAACTTTACGGAGAAAAAAAAAGAAGTGAATAAGTCAATGAATATCTAGACATATTTTGCATTTTTCGCCCGAGTTTCTAATTCTATCTGCTATTTAGACAGCCTAAAACCAGATCCTATGGCAATAATGAGATTATACTCAATTTCTGATTTCTTTTATATTGTAATGATTAATCCACTTGCCTTTCGATCCTTTTCGATCATTTTCAGTTTCGGTTTGCGATAATTATATATATGTAGCAATTATCGTTACCACTAAAAGAAAAGAAGAAGAGAACTGGAACCGACATCAAAGCCGTTGGGTAGCCTTAGATCATAATCGTAATTAGACCGAAATTTTAATCCATGTTATTTGGTTTAAGTCTCTGGTGGAATATCGATCTCTTTGATAAAAGCACGATGTCAGGAATGTCAATATATATGCTGCGATATTATGTACACCTGTTCATCATATTTATTTATGATTGTGTGATCTTACGATTGTGTGTACTTTATTTGTGCATACTTTACACACTATTTTATTTTAATGAAATATTACAATCTTTCACAATGCTTTTAATGCTTTTCTAGCTTTGCGTACGAAATATATCTTTTCGAAATGCCAGTTAAGTAAATAGAAATAATAAAGTTTCCCAAACAACATGCATGTCTAAAAGACGTTATAGAGATTATAGTTAGAGGGCATCATAAAGACTTTTCTTGAGACATACAGTCTAAAAGATATCTAAAAAACATCATAAAGAGATTTTTTAGATACATATTTAAATACATATTTTAAGTTCAAATGGAAATTAAAACATCTTATTGAATCTCTTGTTTTTCCTTACTGCTATTATGCATGATATGTGTCAATCTTTTTTGTTTATTGTTAGTCGCCGACATTGTGGCAACAATTTCTGAAAACGTTTATAAATGCCATATAATATAAAATATTATATAAATATTCAATGTTCTCTTTCTCTGTCTCTCTCTCTCTCTCTCTCTCTCTCTCTCTCTCTCTCTCTCTCTATCTTCTCTTTATACATACATATATATAAAGTGATTCAGTATAATCTTATTTACAAGAAAATATTTCTAAAATATACAATTTTATTTACAAAAAACTATTTCAAATAAAAATTGTATGTATAGAGGAATATTCTATATCATTTATTTGGAATGTATTTTAATTAAATACATAGTTTCGAAAAATAATTGCCTCTTAAGATTAACATGAATCACCCTGTATATTAAAACTGCTCGCACATACACGTTTCATATGAAAGCTGAGAAAATGGGTTAGTTGATCTATCGTTAAGATAATGAAAATATAATTGCTATGATAAGACTTGAAGAGGAATGATGTTTATCTGACGAAGTATAAAATTATAAAATTAATGCGGCACGTTTAGTAAGAAAACTTTTCGTGTTTTGAAGCAATGTGAAAATAATATCTAAAGAAATACTATGAAAGATATCAAGAATTGCATGTTTTATTTATTGTAAATTTCAATGTAAAATAAAATCATGAAATATAATGCTTTTAGTATTAATTCTATTTGTGTAATCGCTAATTAATTTATATAAAGAAAATTAGCCAAGAAAAGGAAATTTATACTATATTTTGATGTTTTTCTAGATAATATATTTAACTTACACACAATTTTATGCCGACTTGTAAAAATATGATGATTATTATTATATTGTTATATTATATTGTTATAATATTATTATAATATTTTAATATTATTATTTTATATTTTTTTATAATTAATTTTGTTAGAATTTTGTTAATTTCTCTACATATCACAAAATAAAAATAGAGAGTAAAAGATAAAGACAAGATATATCTAAAAAGATCAACAGGAAAACAGTCGTGATGGAACTCATGAGCTTTTCAAATAAACGTTTTCAAACACGTATTATTATGGAATTTCTTGAACGCAGATTCTTCGTTTTGCGTTCTTTGAACGAGGCATTAATTGCATTATCTCTTTGCACCTCTGAAATAATTAATCTGACGTAGACCGGAGTATATTAGTGACAATCGATCAGCACGTTTCGCTATGGACATACGACATAACAGGAGAAAATGAATTATCGATGACGAACGACACGTACGCGGATAATATATTTTGGTATCCGGTCGCATACGTGCTCACGCCAGTGTGGTGTGCCAGTTATTTTGCCACGGACCCACGTTTCCCATTTCTCTTTCGCGATGGTACGGCACAAAAGGAATGACGAAAAAGAAGGAGCTCGGAATCGGCGGCCGCGTGTTGTAATTCGCAAACAAAAGCGGCGGGACCATGTTCGTTTTCCCGTCAGAGAAGATTTCCCAATCCTCAGCGGCTCGTCCCATCTCCAGAATATTTAATGATCGTCCTGGCCGGATTCGATTGCCCGTTGAAAAAAAAGGAGTGTCGCACGTTCCACGTAAAATCGATAGACGATTCATCATTGAGTTGTGTTTAAAATCGGATACGTGTCTGCAGAGGAAGAATTTAGGGGTTTAAATCCCCCCCCCCCAAATGTTTTATTTATTTTTAAGTATAGAAAAATATAACGTTACTTTTGAATAATTTTTTTGTTGTTATGTAAAATTTTTTTTTTCGCCCGATCATGTAAATAATTTCTGTAAATTTAGTTACAATTTTGATGTATAATGATATGTATAAAAAATAAGATCCGATATGTATAAGAAAAATTTTTACAAAATTTTTGATATTAATGAATACTCCATTCACAAAAATTTTGTTTTTAATAATTAATTTTGCCTATACTTTCTTTAAGAATCAAAAGTTATGATTTAAAAATATTTTCTAATATTTTTTCATTCAATATCAGGAATAAAAAGGAGACTTCTGAGTTCTAAAATGTCAAAAAACAAATCATTATAAATGCAAATATTGCTGTTTATGTGATAATACAATTGATAAATTCTACCTTAAAAAATTCTGAAACCCATTCTTTTATGTCGTTTCGCAATCTTTTGAAGAAAGAAAAATACATTTGATATTTTAAAAAAGAAGCAAAAGAAAAGTTCTTATTTAAAAAAAAAAAAGAGAGAGACGCAAATTTTATAGAACATAAAGTTAATGAGTTGTCATTGAATCATGTTTGCTAAAAAATCGGTTGTTTTGCAAACTTGAGGGAAGAAAAACATATTTGGTGCCTTAAAAAGAAACAAAATTCTCATAAATTTTTGTCATCTCATTGACATAAAAGTGAAACCGAAAGTATTGAGAGATTTTTTTTACTGCGAGATATAATAAATTAACCTCAATAATTCTTAATTGCGACTCTAAATTTGCGACTTTTAATTTTGTCGTAAATAATTATTATTAATTATTTACTGCTTATTTAATTATGTAAATAATTCCGTATAAGTTCGTAATAAATCTAGAGATGTGTAATTTAGAGATCTGAAAGGTGTATTAATAAAATGAAAAACTTATATCTGTTTTATATCACATTATTAATACCTAAAGTAAGATTTATTTCTTAAAGTTTTTTGTTGCATGTACTTTACGTCCCTCTCGTTTCTCAAAATTGCGATGACTAAACAAAGTTTTCTGTCGTCGTTCGAAGAAGCCGCAAGTAAAGTTCGTCTTACATATCACAAGATAAGATGTTTATATGTTGCGAACTTCCTTTTGGTTTAGCGTTTATCGAGGTACGACGATCTTTATTCGTTGTTACCGGGACTCGCATAACTATCCGCATATACGAGTTTCCGGAGGAAGTTGGTCTCCAATTAAAGTATTTTCTATCGTCGTGGTTTTCGAAAGGAGCGAGGTATATTATAGAATGGATTCCGATCGGATTATCATTTCCTAGATTTTTACGCTGAAAAAATGTACTAAATTTAAATAAATTATTTGTTTTAAAAATATAATTAAATATTTAGTAAAGATAAAAAAAAAGATATATTTATTTGATATGAGAATCATTAATTTCATTTAACTTTTTAATATTTTTTTATTGAGTAAATATTTTTTTGCTGTAAGTAAATGTTAATTTAATTGGTACTATTCAAATAAATATTAAATACTTATTTATTTAATAAATTTTATTAAAATTTAGTGTTTTCTTCTTTAATTTATTGTTTTATAAGAAGAACGCGGATGATTCCGATCAGAATCCATTCCGAACAATTTCATAATACGTACCCAGGTCGATCATATTACAGTCAACCTCTATTAAATCCGACGCATGGCGTTAAGCATTGTCGATACCAGCCGGCTCGTTGGAGCTCTCCTTAACGAGATGTCAAATAGAAAAACATGTTTGCGCTTTCTCCGACCGCACTGTGTATTATAACGCGCACGAAGATCTCTGCTTTTCCATTCGTATCGCCTGTCAATTTGTCCCACGGTTCCGGACTACGATTTCGCGTCGTGGCAACGAGCTTCTCGAAACAACAAGCTTGTGTTCTCCAAAAGATTTAAATCGTTCAAAAAATAAAGTCCGTAAGAACCAGTAGAGGATAAACATGTATAGAAAGTATATTATTCGAAATTATAAATACAAATGTTTCGACCTTCGGTTTCGGTCTTCTTCAGTAATATTGACAAGTTAGCCTAATAGCAATTTCGCTCTACAGTAAACTATTAGAATTGTTAAATTGAATAATTACAAAACGTTCAAACCAGAAACATAAATTTAATGTCTAAAAAAATCATTAAACGTGAACTTACCGGTTTGACAACGTTTTGTAATTATTTAATTTGATAAATTTAATGGTTTACTATAGAGCGAAATTATTAACCCAGTATTATATTGAAAAAGACCGAAACTGAAAGTCGAAATATCTAGATTTAATTTTGAAAAATATATTTCTTCGATTCTCTTATGAGTTTTATTAGAATTTTTTATTTATCTATTTGAAATTTTTATCCTTTTATATATTTTTGCTAAATTTTTCATTATATATATA
>NW_017259583.1:5486152-5532673 GCF_001594045.1 Atta colombica
AATGACACATTTAAAAATTTATGAAGTTAAGTTAATTCACTTAAATTAGTTTCATTTTTGATATTTTATAGTTAATATTTTAACTCATTTATAATAAAAAATCGAAAATCAATTATTAAGTTGTGTCGAATATCGTTCCCTTTTTTACATTTGAAGTAAGTATCTTCGATAATTATTTAAATAAAGAAAATAAGTAAAAAATAATTTAAATGAATAAATTAAATTTAATTAAAATTTAATTAAAATTTAAATGATGATCGGCTAAATCTCGAACGACAAGGCTTCCTTTTTTCTTCCCGAGAACGGCAAGGATCACGTTAATTGTTTTCATTTCGGAATTTCGCGCGACGCTCTCACATGCTCGAAAAGAATTCCTCGTCGCCTCGGATAATCGCGTCTTCCGAGTATCGTGTAGCATCCATTCGCCCGAATCGACAATGAGTCACATGATTCAACGAAGCTCACTCCGTGAATTATTCACCGGAGCAACTTTTAACGCGGCTATAAATTCGTGTACGGCGTGAAATAAAGAGGATCGTGACACGGCCGTAGCGCCGATACACACCAGGTCTTCAAGGTCAGAATATTTTTCTGCGCCGATGAACCACAGTCATTTCCTTGCCTGTTGTATTTGCGCGTTCACCTCGAATCGTTCATCACCCCTTTCCTCCCCCTCCCCTCTCCCATGTTTTCTATTTCCGATCGTGACCGTGATCGTGGCTATTATAATATTTATAATACTGAAGGAAGCGATTAATGTGTATGTATGTACACAATTAATGCGTACATATTTTGTTTACTGAGAAATTGAACGTCTGAGGTTCGATTTCTAAATTCTTGTATTCTTCTATCATTCTTCGATATCGAGAAATCGTTCGGCATTTTTTTCCTATTTCTAAAATCTTATCTCTTTTCTTTAAAGATAAATAGGAAGGTTTTGATGAAGTGAATTATACACGTTATATTATACAATTGCATAAATTTTCATGTATTTCGCATATAATGGGTGCTTTCCATTTAGTGACACAAGTCGACAATATTGTTCTGTCTTTGCTACTCATGGAATACAAAAAAAGATAGAACCTAGTGAGAAATAACAATAGAATCGACATTAAATCGATTATCAAATTCGAAATTATCAAATTGACGTTGATTCGACATCAATTCTATTGTCATTTCTCACTGAGTTGTGTTGATTTGTCAGTTGAGTTGTGTGTCACTAAATGGTGAAAATTTTTCTCAGAATTTCTATATAATGTTATAACTTTCTCACATTTTTTAATAGAAATTGTAACATTTCTTTGAAAATCTCCATCTTTTCTCAGAAATTTTTCACATATACATATGTTAATTATAAAATCTAAAAAATTTAAAAATATTTTTTTTTTAATTACGGGGTGAAAAATTTCAGAATATTTCAAAATTCTTGTATGAAAAATTCTGAGAGAAAATGTAAATTGTCCGAATATTTCTGAAAAATGTTTCAATTCGTATAAAAATTATGAGAAAAATTTTGCACTTTAAATGGAAGGTACTCAATATAAATTCGAATTGTATAATATGTATATAAAATAATAAATATATAATGTCTCGATTGATAAATTGTCATGTTATATTTTTAACGGAATATATGTTGATGTTTTATCGATCAAAGTGCACGTGTTAGATATAATGTGCCTTCCAGCAAGTGACACAAGTGTCACGATATGACACAATGGATTATTACATCCTTTTTGTTCGCCAATGTTAAACAAAGATGACATAATCATTATGTCGCATTGTGTCGCTTATTGGAAGATACATACATTCACGTACAACCTCTTAGAGTGCGTATAATTGGTGCAAAGCAGCGCAACTGAATTTTCTATTGAAATTTAAATTCTCAGAATTTAGTTTTTAAAATTCGAACTTGTGGCTTATTAATTTTTTTCAAATGATTCTTAATGTAAGAAAACAAAAAAATAATGAATTAAATAAAAGAATAATAATAATAATGAAGTAATTACATCTGTCTTATCATAATGTAAAAAATCAGGAGCTTTATTCTTGAAAAGAAAGAATATATACGATCATTAACTATATCGTTAGCCAATAGCAAAGCAAGAACAATCCTGGAAAAAAGCGCGGTTCTCATTAGCTATCTCTAGTTAACAATCACGACAATGATCGATAAGATGTCAGAGAATTCCAATACAAATTTGATAGTTCAGAGAGTGATTTATTGCTCACTCACGGATATTATTACATCACGAGATGACTAATCTTTTGGATAGCGAGAAATCTAAATTAATTCACGTTGTCTCTTGTTATTAATATTATATTTATAATATTTAATAATTTGAAAAATTTGTATTTCAATTCTTGCCCTTTATTTCTTTCTTTCGCGAAATTCGATATTTATATTTCGCGCGCCGCAATCGCAATGACAAAATCGAGAATAATCGAGAATTTATCGATAGAAAATCGAATGTCAGTCTACGACGTGAAGACGCGCAGTACACGCAATGGCGGATACCATGGTTGATGTCGTTGCTTACCGCATATTTTGGTGATATTCCACAATTATGGATTAAGATCGGCTCGCCGGTTTTAATTCCAAAGCTTGCTTCCGGTTTCGGACCAAGTACAACTTCATGACGTAGCGAAAGTACGCCGGAAAGTCTCGCCGCAAGTGACGAATGCTCGGAAGATGAAGAAGTAGGTTAGACTGCGAAACTTCTGGTTGAGTAATTATTATCTCTCGTTGGCACCAAGCGAGTCCAAATGCTGGACTGTTCTTTGAAGGACTCAAAGCTGCGACGCATTGCATATCTCTTTTTCTACATCTTCTTTTCTACATTGTATGCTTCGTCCTTAACAAGTTGATCAACCGAAAATGTCGAGCGAGAACAGAGTTGGTCGGGGAGTTCCACCTCGCTGGCTCGATTGTCCACGCAAAGCGATGAGGCTGATCCAAGGCAAGTTTCTAGCTTTTAAGACGCCTCTATCTTCGGCCTATGACAGCCAGGTGCCTGAGGGTTGTCGATTCACTGTAGATATGTTCTTCGAAAATCTGAAAAGTCAGAAATTGAAGATGGGCTTGTGGATAGATTTGACTAATACATCAAGGTTTTATGATAAAGATACCATAGAGGATTACAATTGTAGCTATGTGAAATTGCAATGTCGTGGTCATGGCGAGACTCCGTCCGAGGAGCAGACTCGAGCCTTTGTACAACTCTGTAGTAGTTTCATTGCTCACAATCCATTGGAGATTATTGGCGTGCACTGCACACATGGTTTCAACAGGACTGGCTTTCTTATAATCAGTTACTTAGTAGAGGTAGATAATACCAGTGTTGATGCTGGCTTAGCAGAGTTTGCCACTGCAAGACCTCCTGGAATTTACAAAGCCGATTATATAAAGGAGCTGTATAAACGATATGATGATGAGGCAGATGCTCCACCTCCACCTGCGAGACCGGCATGGTGTCTGGAATATGATGATTCCAATATTCCGGATACAGATGAAGGACCAAGCACGGAGAATGAAGATTGTCAGGATGAGAAAGGCAAGAGGAAGAGACGTGAAATTTTTAATAAAAATCCAATTTTTATGGCTGGTGTACCTGGTGTTACTCCTATCTTGGAAAAAAAGAAGCTATTTGGAATCCAGAGGCGAGTCCAAGACATCTGCGGATGGAAGGATTCAGGATTTCCTGGTTCTCAGCCTGTATCCATGGATTGTGACAATATAATGCTGTTACATACAAAGCCATATAGAGTATCTTGGAAAGCTGATGGCACAAGGTCAGTTAGAAATTTATTTGTACACATTAAGTGTTTCTTGATATTGCTTCCACATATAAACATATACAGATTATATTTAAAAGCTTTGTCAACTGTTTTTTGTTTAGATACATGATGTTAGTACAAGGTGATGGAGAGATATTTTTTATAGATAGGGAAAACAGCGTTTTCGAAGTAACTGGACTAACATTTCCTCATGTACGAGAAAACCGAAATTTGAGAGATACTCTGATGGACGGTGTAAGTTACAGCTATGTACTGAAAGCTATTTTAAGAACTGTAAAAATGAATGATTAGAATTGTATTTATAAAATCATAATTTTACAGGAAATGGTAATCGACAAAGATAGGGGCAAAAATATTCCTAGATATTTAGTTTACGATGTTATCATGTACGATGGACAGGATGTTAGTAAATTACCGTTCCATCCTGATCGTTACTCCATTATCGAAAATAAAATAATCGCTGGTAGACTAAGAGCTATGAAGGAGGGACGATTAATAAAGGAACGGGAACCATTCTCCGTGCGATTGAAATATTTCTGGGATGTAACACAGAGCAAAAATTTGTTGGGCGAGAAATTCGCTAAACAGCTTTCTCACGAACCAGATGGCTTAATATTTCAACCTGCCAAGGAAAAGTATTGCTCGGGAGTGTGCATCGAGGTCTTAAAATGGAAACCATTGTCGTTAAACTCCGTAGATTTTAAATTGAAAATCGTCACGGAATCGGGCATGGGAATTCTGCCGCGAAAGATTGGTCATCTTTTTGTAGGAGGACTGAATACGCCATACGGCACGATAAAGATTACCAAGCATATGAGAGATTTGGACAACGCGATTGTCGAGTGCAAATTCGAAAATGGTCAATGGGTCTTCATGCGTCAACGAATAGACAAGTCGTTTCCTAATTCCATTAAAACTGCCGAGTCTGTATGCAAAAGCATCAACAAACCCGTTACGAAGGAACGGCTTTTAGATTATATCGAGAAATACAGATTTGCACGAGATGATTCAGAACTTATGCCACCACCAAACAAAAAACCTAATTTATCTTAGATGGGTTATTATCATTAATTGTAAATGTATCAAGATTTTTATATCTCTGCAATGTCGAAGAATGAAGACTTAAAATGATCTATATTTATTTAATTAGAATGTGGGGAGTTTATCATAGAGATTTAAATTAATTTTAGCAACTTTCAATCAATTTGATTTTTAGGATTGTTAAATAGGTTGAAGATAACGAAGTGCATGATATGGTTTTTTGCTAGAGAATAGAGAAGAAAACGAAATGCATGTAAGATCAAATATTTACGATAATTCCTAATTAATTTTGTGATAAATATAATACCGTTCTTGATCAGGATTATCTTTTCATCAGATTATTTCAATTTGTTTCAACACACATTTGTATCACACATATTTTGAATTAAGACTATTCATTGTTGAATAAAAAGGTTTTGTAATAATATTCACGATTTATTAATTATTTATCCCGTATCACTTAATTAATATTCCTAATTAATAAAAGATTTGTAAAAGATCAATTATATTTCTTTGATTTTTGTCAATTTGTTCAAGATTAATATTACTATTAATTATTAATATCTACTATTTTATATATTTTATTCTATATATAATAACATTATTTTCCAGAATAAAGAATATAACTGAGAAAAAAAAATAATTTCTCATAAAAAAATAAGAATAAAATCAAATTTGTTTATGAACTTTATTTCTTTGAGAAAATCGAAAAATATCGACCATTCGGTACTAAAGATAACGTAATTAAGAATTCTTTTATGTAGCTCAAATTCATCCTATTTATTTCCATATTTTGCATTATTGCAGATCGTACTGTGTTGTTGTGGTACACGAAAGACTTCACATCAAAAGATCGCAAATCTCTGCGTATTAACATAGAATTTGATCACGCAACTTTGATACGCTGGTCCCCGGATGGAAAAGCATTTATTATTCACAAGGCCGTGGCTAATGCCATCGAAGTATACAAGATCGCGAAGAAATCAGATGGTCACTTGGCCTCTGCGACTAAGGCTCTGGAGTTTCCACAGGTATTACGATCTTTATGTTATTTGTCCAAGATATTTCTTTATTTTGCCATTTTTCTTAGAGAGATCATTTCAAAATGCTATAATAATAGAATATTATTGTTAAAATAAAGCTCTGTAATAATAATTAAAAAGTTAGAAAAAAGTCTGGAGAATCAACGCAATTATTCGTATGAATTATTTTGTTTATTTACAATAATTAATATATACATTAGAATAATCGTGTTGTAAAGTTTCATAGATTCTTATAGACTTTCTAACTTTTAATTAATATAATTAATGCATATATTTTATTTATGCTCGATCTCTTAAGATTGTTCACATAGTCATATTTATGAAATTTATTATTTTGTGGAATTCGTTTATGCTTTATATCAATTTTTTTTATTATTATAGCATCATACTGAAGATGTCGTTGGAATGGATATCGCGTGCACTGGAAAGTACATCATCACGTGCAGTAAAATGAACGATCTTATTATTTGGGACTTGAAAGGACAGACGTTGGCAACGGTGGAGATGCATTTAGGATCTACTTATCGTGCACGCATATCACCTTGCGGCCGATTCGTTGCTGCCTCGGGTAAAAAAAGCATTTTGCCGTAATTAAATATAATTAGTTCCAGCTACTATAAAATGAGATAATGTCTTAAAGACGTCTTGTGATTTTGGATACATTGCTATCTAGACATTTTTTTAAATTTTAGATCAAAGTTACATCATTTTATAGCATGAGAAAAATATACAAATATTTTAATAAGATCAATCCATTCATAAGGTTTTACACCGGACGTGAACGTATGGGAGGTGGTCTTCAGTAAATCTGGCGAGTTCAAGACAGTGGCTAAAGCATTTGACCTCGCCGGACACTCATCTGGGGTTCACGACTTCGGTTTCAGCGCCGACACCAGTCACATGGCTACTGTGTCCAAGGATGGGACATATCGTTTCTACAATACAAAAAGTAACGTAATAAATCTCTGATAAATGACAGATTTAAGCGTGAAATGTATGAAATTCTTACACACTTGTTTTTTTCTAGTCGAATTCGAAAAAGGAGAAGATCCACATGTTTTGATGACTGGCACCTGGAACACTACTGCACCAGCAAGCCTTGCCTTATCTCCAAACGCAGAGGTCCTCGTGATCGCCCATAGATCATCTATATCTTTCTACTCTACTATTACTGGTGTTCTGGACACTATCATAGAAGATATTTTCCTTGGTAAAATTATAATTCAATTGTTGCCTTCATAGAAATCTAATTTAATATTGGAAGGAACTACTTATTTATTCTGTATTAAAAACACTGTTTTAAATTTCTATGAGGTTTTAGCAATGTGGATTTGAAAGAACTTGACGAATTTTTCAATATCTTTTACAGGACCCATAACATGCTTGGTATTTGATGCTATGGGAGAATATCTGTTAGCTGCAGGCGATAAGCACATCAAAATTTTCCGTAATGTCACAGGATATCGAACCGCAATAGAATCTGCTAAACGTAAACTGGAGCAGAGGCAGACGCAGGCAACAAAAGAACGTTTGGAAAAAATGATTCGCGATAACAAGGAATTGCTTGAGAAGATGGGCGAGAAATGTTCAGAATGACATTAATTCTCCTTCCTATCGTTTTACGAGATTGAAGATATAAATAAAGTTATTATCTCGGGGTCTAATGCTTTCTAAATCATGTAAATACATGAATTTACCTATATTAATACATGAATATTAATACATGAATTTACCTATTTTCTGCAAATAAAGATAATTTTCGTATGCATCAATCTCTAAAGTTTCATTCTTGAATGTCATCTACAGTTCATCGCGCATGCATGTATCTACAGTTAAAATTTAAAGATTAAATGTTATTGTCATTGAGACTAATGTGTAGATGACGTTGGGAATAACTGTTCTTTTAACTTTATCCTACTCTCACTCTATCTTCTTAGATCATAAAATGTTTTTGAAAAGTTCAAAAAAACTTCAAACTCCATGTACAAAACATATAATAAACATATAATAAAATTACAACAAATATGATAAAATTGTATGCATTCCAAAAAGATTCTGTACGTAAATTTTAATACATTTCATCAGATATTACGAAAAAACTATGATAAATTAAAAAACTCAGATTTTTTTCTATATTTACTTTAAATTTCATTGTATATTGAATTCAACGGAAAAGTAATATTCGAGTTAAATATACGCAACTATATTAAATCTCAATAGACCGAATAAATGTAAAATAAAATTAGTTTGTATTCGAGAGTGAATCAATAGAGAGTGTATCATAAATTACACACGTCACTGTTTAAACAATTTTTATTGTTATCATTGTTCTTGACTACTATGTGCCCAAGGAGATAATTACAATTTTCTTTTTAAGAAGATTTGTATAATGTTAACATACACAGATTCAGAATTGTTCGCGCATTTTATTTTATAATCTCGTATAACGCTACCTTTTACTCCCTTTTTTTGATAAGAATGTGGCTTTCTATTAACAAACTACAAAAAATTTCTATATAATAGATAAACTATGTACAAAATAGTATCCTTGGCATCGTGAGTTGTAAACTGCAAAATTGGGAGTGGAACGCGCGATCACGCATGATCGCTTACGCTCGAGAACACGTTTTTGTGTAGTACATAATTTTTGAATAAATGTGTTTGACACTCTGCTGGACGTATAATGAATAATTTAAAGTATATTATATATATGAATTTATATATGAATTTATCGTATTTAAATTAGCTTATGAAAAGAAATGCTCATCGATTTGAATTGTTTCGAAACACATTTTCTCATCTAGAAAAGAAATTATTTTTATTGCTACACAGTAATAAACGATTCATTACTCTAGAAATTATAAAAAAATTATTTTTTTTATTACTTTTGAACAATTCTGATAATTTTTCACATATAAACGCATTCGAAAAGAACTTTTTTTTAAATACTTTGTGCTGTGCTAATTATATTATGAACATCGATTAGCAACGCACGAGATAGAGAGAATTCCGCAAAATTTAATAAAAACGCAATAATACAGACATTTCTGAAATCAAATATTGATGTAACTTTATCATTTTGTAATATTACATTTATTGCATTAAATGTTTATTGCGTTAAATGTTAGAGCAATTAAAATTATCAATCTGTCTTCATTAAGAAACATATATTGTTTAAGAAATAATGAATGATACATACAAAATAATGAACAAAAATGTATTTTAATATTATAATATTATATTAATTATAACTTAAGTTTAAAAGACACAAAAAGATTCCAAACATATTCTTATAAATAAGTTTTATTTTAGAAGTGATTTCATGTTGTGTAAAATGAACAAGTAGTGAAATAATGATAGAAACGCAATCTTTTTCATGTTTGTGTACTATTATTTCCAGTAAAAATCTTTTTATCTGAGTTAAATAACCGTGACATAATATACTTTTGAATCTATAATATCGGTGTATCAATATCTGGCACTTAATGGCAGATCAATGGTACTTTATAAGCCCTTTTAAAAATTTATTCATTATGAATAATGCAAAAAATTGCGTAAGATATTTTAATGACCTATGAATTGTTATGATTGAAGTGCTTCTCTTTTTTTACTGAAGATGCCACAATATATTATCACTCGAGTGAAAAAAGTTACAAAATCGAGTCTCGATCACTTATTGGTGTTGGATAAACCACTTGATATTTGCATCTGTTTTATTTTTCTTTTTTTTATCACTAACAGCATACGTGCATGCACACGTATGTGTGAAATAAAATTAACTTTTTTTTATTCGTGTTGGTGCGTATGTTGTCTATATTATGATAAATAGCTAATGTAATTATTTCTTTTCCTTATCTGCCTCGACAATTTCTCTCTTGACAGAAGTTTTATTGTCAGATTTTTTATCTTTGTCTACATCGATGGGTTCCTTTTTCACTTGGATTTTGTTATCTCCCCACCTGGTATCAGTTTTAAATTTACTTTCCATCTCAGAGCCGTTTATCTCTCCGCTAACTTTTTCATCTTGAATTTCTACTACCTCTACTTTTCTCTCACTCTGTAACGCTTTAGTCGCTACATGATACATATTCTTTATCGCAGTCAAGTAAGTATGGCAATCCGTCTGTAAGAAATGTAAAATGCTTTATATTTAATTACATTTACAAATTAAACAAGTAACAGAAAAAGTTTACTCACAGAGGTTTTCTTGAGCTTTTCATCTGAGCTCCGTAATTTATCTTTGTACATTTTCAAGTCTTCGGAAAGACCCTTAATACTATTAGTTTGTTTTATCGATTTCTCGTTGACTACAGTCAGTTCGTGCTGCAATTCCATCATACGATCCTCGGTATCTAAACGTGCTTTCTCTGATCTTTTCAACTGACTAACAAGTTTTTCTACATCTAATAAAGAGCCTTTGTACATAACGATACCTTCCGGAATCGTTTCTTCGTTAGCTTTTTCTAAGATACAATCTTCTCTTCGCGCTCTTTTTGAGGGCGGTCCGCTACCCACAAATACAGGTAATAATTTTTTATTTCCTACAAACATATAGCAATAATTAAATATACTTAATCATATGTTGTATGTTTTATTAAGAAAATATAAGAAGAAATGGTTTACCGAGAGCAAGCGAACGCAATATATCTTCCTCGTTCTCTCCTTTAGCCGATTCACCTTTGTCACTTTCTTTATCGTCTTTCTTCTCGTCTTTTAAGTCATCCTCCTTTGATTTATCTGTTAATTTTCGATAATGCAGAGAATCTCTTGTAACGACTTTTTGTACTAATTTCCGTACTTGAGCTCTTGACAAATTTAATCCGAGAGTATAAATAAGTTCTTCAATATCTTTATCAAATATATATCCACAATGCGTCTGATCAAAATATACAAAAGAAAGTAAAAGATAAGGATCATGTGTATATAATTTTGTTTTCCTTTTTTTTCCATCTTTATCCCTGTCCCTCCTACCGTCTTTTACAGAATCATCATCCTGTATAAGTAACAACGTTTATATTAACACAATTACTTAACTATATCATTTGTTGCATAATAAACGCTACTCACTTACAAAATAATATTGTATTTTTTGTTAATAAAAGAAAATAATTTAATATGAAATATGGAGTATAAAATGTAAAAAATGAAGTCTCTTTCTCTTACATCTGATTCATCATCTTCATCTTCTTCTTCATCGTCATTTTTCTCCTTTTCTTTGTCTTTGTCGTCTATTTTACATTTTATATCTTTATCATCCTTTTTATCCTTGGCTTCTTCTCTTTTCTTATCATCTCGTTTTTCATCCTTCTTACTAGATTTCTTCTCATCTTCCTTCCTTTTATCGTCTTTCTTATCATCTCTCTTATCATCTTTCTTATCTTTCTTCTTATCTTCATCCTTTTCCTTAGTTTTTTCAGGGAGACTGGATAATGAACGGTATATGCGAAAACCAAAATCCCGCATTAACATTTCGTTGAACAGTTCCGCAAACAGAGATACTTCAAAAGAATGTTCCTACATATTTAAAAGATTTATGTACAAATTGTCTTTTTTTGAAATAAATGAAAATAATTTCCAAAATAAATTACCTTGGTATCTTCTGGTCTGTAATCCAATAACACACTCAAAGACATAACTGTACAGTCAAATTTTCCACTCTTGGCCATTCTAGAGGGATGAACAATAATGTGCGATGAATCGGGTAAGGTATATCTCTTTTCAAGTACAGTACGTTCACGTTCATAAAGTTTTCTCTTATCTTCATCATGCTAAAAATAATGCAAATAAATAGATATTAAAGACCTGAATATATATATATATATATATATTTTTAAGAAATAATTTTATATTCAATATTTGTATGTTTAATAATAATAAAACTGCTTAAGTGTATATTAGTAGTGTTTGCTTACATCTTTATTATCTCTGAATTTTTTATCTTCTTCTTCCTTTGATATTGGGACGTCTTCTTCGTTTTCATCCGCCTCGTCTTGCCGACCTTCTTCTTTGGCTTGCTCGGACTTTACAGCCTTTAAAAGTCTAGCTAACAATTGTGACTTTAAGCCTTTTGAGCTTAAATTACGAGCTGCCAGTTCTTGACGTAATTCGTTCACCTGTAATTGATTAAAAAACATTGGATTTGAATTTGAGAAATAGAAAAATTTTGATTCCATATTTAAATACTAACATTCATCGATTTGGGATCTAGCTCAGAATAGTGCGTGGGATCCTTTTTCTCAGGCATCGAATCGTCCTGGAAGAAGAAAGCACACATTAGTCAAAGAGAAGTAAAAAGCCCAGAGAAAAAAACTACAAAACAGAAGCAGCCCCTATAACGAAACGAAACCACTCCCTCTTCATTCTTTCTCATCATTCTCTATTTTTTTCAACACTCTCTCACATTGTAACGATATACACATATCTTCATTCACGATGACCGTCAAGTATGACTCAATAACTGCTAGAATCTCATAGTGTCCTGGCTCTGGTGTCTGTGTGATCGGTAGGTTATGGATAATATCAATAATGTTGTAGTATAAAACGATGATTAAATGAAAATTTTTGAATGATTTTTCAATGTTGGTGAAGGTTTCAGGAAAGGGAATGGCTCAGCTGCGCTCTTCTCCGAGCTAGGCTTGCTTGCTTCTCTTGTTAATGCAATGTGACTGCCATTGGCTAAGGAAGCGATACATTACCCGTCGATCCTTGCTTGCGACATTTAAAAGCGTTTGCATTAAGAGCATTAAGAGCTCTTGTTAATTTACACATATAACAATAAAACAGTAATTTTAATATTAATTATGTATATACAAACTTTGTCTTATTAAAAGTTGTATATATACATAATGCTTTAGTTTTGCAATATCGTAAATGACTTGTTCCATAAAATAAGAAATTGTTCCATAAAATAATCTCATCTTATGAAAGAAGTCAAATCCATGTATTTCATTGAAAAAGAACAGAGTTTAACCATCCACTATTAATCCAAGTAAACTTACATTTTGAAATAATTTTACTGTTGTTTATCGATGAAATATACCCCGTACGTTAACCCAATAAACCTAAATTATGATTTTTTTTTTAACCGATGAGTATGATCTGTTACGAAAAAAATAAGACGAGTTACAATATCCGAGATTAACTTACTGATAGGATCGATGGACAAGTATAGCCTATTGAAAATCCAGTTTAGTAATAGGGAAAAACGGTGGCACGAATATATATATAAATATATAATAATGTAATAAAAAGTTATAAAAGTAATATGGGATGATGTTGGCAGTGCCTTTTGATCAGCGGCGGCAGCCTCATCAGTTTCATTGGCAGCGTCCAAATCGTCGGGATTAGAGGCAGCACGTAGCAACTTTCGCTCCAGTTGTTTCTTATAGTTGAGTTGCAGCCCGTCCCATTCCAATCTGGTAGGTACACAGCTCCAAACATCTGGGAGAAATAGTATGACGGTTTCAACGCGAGAGGGTACCACTCGCCCGGACTTGTGGGTCGTTTCTGCGCGTCTGTAGTAGAGTTCCAGGAAGCGGTACCTGTGCCGCAAGGAAAAACAATACCCAAACGTCAACTCAGATTAATGCCGCTTAGCGTTGCCTTATATGCTAAGTGTTCGCTCGCTTGTTCGTAAAGCCCACGCACTGCATACAAAGCCACGTACAGCGCACAACGTAGAGACCATTTGAGAGAGAAAGCACAACTCAGTGGGTCACAATCATATAATAATAGAACAATAGTGATGATTTGTCTGCCGCGACTGCTCGTGTATCGTCGTCGACGGGGGGAGGGTGTGCTCGAAACCGGGATCCAGTGCAGCAATCTCCATCAGTCGCTCATGTTTAGAATAATAAATACGTACCTCCACTGCAGAGAGATCGAGCTACAATCTTTATCAAGTCAGAGAACTGATATTAAAAGTTACTGTCTGTCGAGATCGTGGATAGTACACCTGTCAGATATATAGCTTAATGTCATATAGTGTTCTTGACTTTTTTTTTAATAACTCGTTTTTATGTCATGAGAGAAATGTAGCTCTAGAAATGTAGTCCTAGATAATTAGAAAAAAAGAATGGAATTTTTTATAAATGAAGAATAATTCCGTAATTGTGACCTTTGATTTGTAAAGTAGTATCGACGGAAATACAGAATATGCAATATTAACGGGCAGAAAAATTTGGTGATATCACATTGCTTTTTGAACGAATCGGGGCTTTAAAAAAAAGCAGTCTATGGAAGTGCTTCAGAGATGTACAACGAAAAGTATTTTTACGTGATAAGACGTACCACTGAGTGCAACTGGACAAATCTATGCCGGTAAGTGCTTTACAGGTCCTCACAGCCGTCCTAATTAACACAGACGGATCCTTTTCAGGATTAGGACCGTCTAACGAAGGACTCCATGGTCCACCTATGGCCATTGTCTCGTTTTTGCCTCGTAAGCCTACTAAGAAATTTATAAGGCGTGTAGGGTGAACGTAATCACGATCGGGATCTCTGTCTTCAGAAACACCACAACATCTTTTGTATATCTCTTCCATGGCGGGCATGGATATGAGCATGACCTAAAAATAATCGAGAAATATTCAATACATAAAATTATTTTGATATGCGAATATGTGTCTGTATTCCAGTTTCTCGTGCTACATATATCTCGCGTTTCTACAAAATCTTGCTTGTATTTTATCATATAATGATAACCGTGACACAACTTCTTGACAGACCTTCGCAGAAAACAGATAATCAGCATCCGATGGTTCCAGTACTGCTGTATTTTCATTACACGGATCGACATCTTTATGCATAACATGGAAGGAGCACGGTTTATTAAGAGTAAATGGCATATGCGGTGGAAAGGCATCGACCCATCTGAAGTTAGTGGAAAAGAAGTCGCTAGGAATGTACATATTTTGATAGCGTCTTCTTATTTCAAGAACATCTGCTTCAGGCCTGTATAAGGAGCAATAGGAGTATAATAAGGAACAATAAAACTCCGCCAATGGTATGCATGTTCATAAAATAGATAAATTGCACTTACAAATCAAGTGCAATTTTCGGTATTTGCACCATGTAACGCGGCACGACTCGCGTACGCCGGCGTGGTCTTGGCGATTTGCTTCTCCTAGTCCTCGATGGGCTTCGATCCTCCTTCTTCTCGCGTTCTCTTATTCTCTCTTCGCGACGTCTTTTTCTTTCTATTTCCTCGTCGTCATTTCTCCGTTCACGAGGAGATCTTTCTCGTACTCTACTAACTTTGTTACGGTTGCTGGTAGAATTGGAATTTGTTGTACTTGATGTAAACCTACTACAATACAATTTTTTTACATTGATAAAATATTCGGAATATTTATTGAAACTTGGATTTAAACATTGAGTACTTAAATACTGTTTTAAATATTTCCAAATTTTTAATATTATAAATAGTTATCAACTTTGAAACATTTGATAACAGCTTCAGTAGAAAAAACAGTTGTATTATAAAATCTTTTAATATTATTGATTCTTATACTTAGTTCTCCAATGGATTTTAATATATAACCAATCACATTAAAGTATCTTATAATAGTTGCAAAGTTGCTTTTTTCTATTAAACATATTAATATTAAAGATATTAGTGTTAAAGATTGATTCAAATATTTGATATTTAAAATCAAACACTACTTTATATCGCAGAAATGAATAACATAATAATATAAGCTAATAATATATGTTATAGATAATATAATAATATAGTTAATTATTCAACAATTATGTACATATTTTTCCACCTGTTATTAGGATTTTCTGTGGGAGGAGGTACAGCATTGTAAGTGCCTGATGTCCTATTTGGCTGTTGCTGTTGCTGCTGTTGCTGACGGTTTGGCTGATTAGTTTGCTGAGTGTTTGCACTGTTGCTATTATTACCCATAGGCAGCACTTGTATTCTAGTGGCATTCCATTTAAACGGCATTGAAGGATTGTACGACGCTTCTACAAGCACACGATCTCCTACAATTGGATTAGATCCCTTTACGCACGCACTGAAATAGAGAGAGAAAAAGAGACTCAGTAGAATATGCAAAGTAAAAGCATATAAAATATAATAAATTAAAATATAATAAATTAAAAAAAAAGTTTCAAAAAAGAGCAAATACTAATTGTGTTGTAATGTAATAATCTTTTTATTAATGAATTAATTTCACTAACGAATAATATTTTCGATGTTTAGTTGATCTTCATCAGTTCAATATAAATAATGCTCTTTTCAATTCTTATATGTAATAAATTAAAATCAAAATTTTGTTACACGACTAGTGAGAAACAACAATAAATTAATAATTGTAATAAGAGATCATAAAACTCTCTCTCTTTTAACATCTTATAATATACATCGATAAGTAAAAATTGAACAATACGTCGATTATTAAAATGAAGATAACTAATTCATCATTCAGAGTCGAAATCTTGTTAAATTCATAATAAAGAAGTGTAGGGAATTGAAAATAAATATTCGAAATATTAATTATTAAATAAGAGTTTGTATAAAACATAGTAAAACAGTAACATATAGTAATATAACATAATAACATAGTAACATAGTAATCTATAAATTATAAGTGAAAGTAGTATATTACTAATGATCACACAAGAATTTAATATTTTAAACAATTTACTGAAAAATTAATTGCCAAAAAATTATTTGAGTTTCCAAAAGTTTAACAGTCTTATATCAGGCGCTGCCTATATATTTGCCAAAAATACACAAAGAAAATGTTCCCTCAGAATCATTATTTCATCCATTGTTTATATATGTTTATACATTTGCCAAATTTTTACAGAAAATCATATCTAAAAATATTTCTGCAGCAAAAACTTTCATTTTTAAATTTGCTTTGCAAAAGAGGAGCCGATATATATTTCTTAAGTGTGCAATATATAATATTACATAATATTACATAATATTACATAATAAATATATTGTTGAATGCGAAATTATAAAAAAATTAAATAACGAAAAATTTGATTGTTATGTTATTTTTAATTTTGACATCCACTAGACTACTGTGTGTGCCGGTGATTTTCATTGTGTTTCAGGCTTAAGAAAATTGTATTTCTTTTTAAGTTCTAGTTTACTTACCTAGTTTGAAAAAATACATCTTCATCTACAAAGCCAAAGTTATCATGTACTTTAGTAACAGTACCCGTGAAAACCCTCTGTTTTGTCGATGATGAAGGTACGTTCTGTTGCACCTGTTGTGGAACACCAGCTACAGAGGGTTGAAAAGCATTTGTGTTTAACGCCCGTGGCGTTGGATATGAAACTGTAGCGACTTGAGGATATAATTGTCCTGCTATACCCGATGGTAAATTCGAGCCGAGAGTTGCCATTGATGCCATAGTGATGTTGGGCTACACAAAATTATTTAAATAATTAATCTAATACTGAATACATAAACATGTTAATCCATATCTTACTTGCTGCAATCCTAGACTCTGTTGGTAAACTTGTTGGGTTTGCTGTTGATACTGCACCATAGGCTGTCCTCCGATACTGCCCATGGCTTGGCCCAACATTTGTTGTTGGATGTTTTGTATACCTTGTCCTTTTAAGAAAAAATATCAAAAATAATTATATAATTTAAATTTTTTATCACAGTTTACATGTCACAATTTAAATTCATATATTTTCAAATCTTTTACATATCTATGTATTCTCTACATTATAAATATGCAAAGGGAAAGATATCATTCCAGAAAATTGTTTTATTTTAGTAACAATATATTTTTATATAATATAGAGCATTTCAGCAATATATTATTAGTAATATTGCAAATGTGTAGTAATAGATTCGTTCACGTTGTTTTGCACTTTTTGCATACAGAATTTTTGCTTTCTCTTTCTTCCATGCGGAAATATATGTTTGTCTTGTTTTAAGTAAATAAATTTTTGAGAATTTCAAGCAATGCAAATCTAATGTTGCTGCAAATTTATGTGACGTACAAGTTGCTCCGGATATCATTAATTTTACTCAAAAATAAGTTTTTTTATTCCTGCAGTAGAACTTTCCTTCTAATTTTGATCAAATATTAAATAAATATACCTATAGATTACTTTAAGTTCTAAAAGTATAAACTAGCTTAAGTATAGAAAACAGATCTAAAGTTTTTCATGAGAAGTAATCAACAGCAAAAAGAAAGGATAATAGAAAGAGAAAAAGACAACTAAACGCTAACTAACAATAACATCAACAATTATCATTCAGTAATGTAACTATTACATACAACATGTGTCACATTACATTTATTTTTTATTTTTATTATCGAGCATGAAATTCTAACGCGATGTTATGTTATTGTTAGTTGGTGTTTACTGTGAACTATTCCTCTGGGGCATTGTTTCACTGGCAGCGAGCAGTTTGGAGGTCATCGAGTGGTCGAAGGCAACTCTCGTGCTCCAGAATGGAACATAACGCAACCGACAGCGCGAATCGGACTTGCGTAATAAGATCGTGACACTCACACGGTCGAATGTATGTTCGGCCATGAAGCAGAGCCAATAATAAAGGATTTTGGCAGCTTTCCGTCACGTTGCACACGGAACGACGACGAGAGTGATACGACGAAGACCTCGTTCGTATTCGTCTCGCAGTAGGGAAAACACGCGTCAAAAAATCGCTCACCTGCATTGCGGACCCAAGGTGGGTTCTTGCCGCCGCCAAACGGCGACAGATTACTCATTCTGCGTATTGGCGGGCCGACCTTGTCGGACCGGCTGTGCGAATATGTGCGAAACACGACAGATCTGGCAAGCACTCTCGCTCAGCGTCTTTCATTCGGGCGCCATATTTCCGGAATGTATTACCCTATTACATTATTACTGCGCATGCGTGAATCGTTCTGGCGGCGTCCCACGGTCGCGGAGCGGCCGACCGGAAGTTGTCGCGCTCCAATCGCCACTCTCATAATTGCCGGTCTCTTCGAAACATGCTAATTTGTGCGTATCAATTTTTAAATTGTTTGGAAATCCAAATAAGGGCCTTTAAGAAGAAATATAAGAAAAAGACGACATTAGAAGAATTCTCATTTGGGAGGCTAAAAGATTATATGAATTTTTTAAAAAGAATAAGGTTAGTATATTATATTAATATAAAATTTTCATAAGACTTTTTATTTACATAGAAAAAAAAGACTTATGCAAGATTTATTAAAAATGTCATTTTGACATAATTCCATTCGTTCTGGTAGCCTGAAATAAAAAAATTATTAAATTGTAACAATTATTACTGGGATCATGCATTTAATTTACGAGTATTCTATTTTATTATATAAAAAAAAACGATTTTAATTTTAATCCATTTTGTTCTGATTGGTCGAAATTTAATCTTTAATTTGTAGTCCTTATCTCCTAATGTGTAGTGTGATACAGACTTCAGGTATCCTCATGATAGTCGAAAATTTTGGAATCACGTGTAAAAGTAATGTAATGGAGATCGATCAATCGAAATCATTTAAATTTAGCGCGTTTGTATAATTTTTCATGGAATCTCGGGGATATGAAAAGTAGAAGAATTACTCAATTGAGAGCTGAGTAGTGTTGCGACGCGTTTTAACACAAGTGTAATTGAATCATATCTTAATGTAATCGTTAATCGTGCAATATAAATGCAATGTTTACTCGTTGGTAATCCGCTCTAAATTTACATTTCGTGACAATTGAAATTGAATGCCAACAAAGCAATACGGCTGCGTTTTTTCGAATATAAAGTAAAAGCCTAAATATTATGTCTTTTTTTTAAAGGCTTGTAATTTATTTAATTTTCTTGACTCTTATTTTTAGATATGTTAACCCTTCGTTAACATATATCTTTTTTCGATTATTTTTTTGACGCACTGAGTGATTCACACTCAAAGCAATGTTTAAACAACTGACATTCTCATTTAAAAAATCCAATCAATATGAAAAAAATTATGGGTCTGTCAATTTCAAGGTCTGTAGAATACATTCAAATTTCTGATTGAAATTCATTATAGTTTTTGTGAAAAAAATTCTTGAGTTTAATAGAGAAAAAACGAATCAAATTTTTGAAAAATTGTAACTTTTAAAAAATTCAATATTAAAAAAGTTAAATATTAATAAGTTAAAAATTTACAGAATTGTTGTTCAGATATGATACTTCAAAAGAATTAGTTTGTAAATTGGTTTTGGATAAGGGTATTTATTTTGCATATTGAATGTAGGCGATTTTGAGAATTGAAAAAACAGAGATTTTTTTATAAACATTGAATTATTGTTCTACAAAGAAATTTAAAAGAAAATTGAGTTTCAGAGTTAAAATAATTTTATGGGTGGTTCCTACCCAGTATGTCAATGAAGGGTTAAATTTATGAAATATATTCAAGAGAAATCTTATCGCCAAAAGTTTGCAATCGATAATAGCTATACACTTATTTGCAGTATGTGAAAGTTTTTATCAAAATTGTCGATTTTTATTAATTCAAAAAAAGGGTTCCTGATATGAGATACAAAAGTTTCTATATGAGACGGCTCTCATAATAGCAAATGAAAGGAAGAAATCTTTTGGCGTAATTATGTACTGACCTATGGGTGCAGCCAAAATCTCACTATTAATGCTTTGAAACATTTGCTCAATTAGAAACATTTTTTTACGATTTGGCCAATCGAAGTTAGAATACTTCAAAACATTTATACATAAAGCTGGTTCTACATTAGTCGCATCACAATATCACAAGCGTTGCGGTTCAAAGTCGAATTAATATATACACATACATTATCGCTCATAATTATTCAAACAAGATGTTTAAAGTTAAATAAATATTCCATGTTGTGATTAATACAGATAATTCTTAATTAGAATAATTGATATTGTTGAGTTATATGTTGATTATAATTGTATTTTAAATTTAAATTATTGAAACAACATTCAAACTGTCTTTAAATTATTTTTGAATCCATATTATATTAGTACAGTTCAAAAAGTTCTGAATCATCTTTAAAAAATGTTTAGATGAATCTTGATGTATTTAGAAATATATTAATATAGAAATATTAATATAGAAATATTATTAATAATTGTTTTTTGGATTCAGAATTTTTTTTGACGAACCAATATCGATTCAAGTATAATTGATAAGAGTTCGTGAATGATTTAAATTTAGAATACAATTATGTAATCAATATATAACAAAAACAGTATCGATTATTCTAATAAAATATCATCTGTTTTATCAACAGTATGGAATACTTACTCAGCTTTTGAAATCGGAGTAAAATATAAAATATCTGTTAGTCGAATAATTATGGTATAAATGTATGTATTGTTTTCAAAAAAAATGTCCTTTTTCAAAGAAACTTTATGTAACAAATTTACTTTTAGATATTTTTAGATTTATTGGGCAAATTTCACTCATTGTGTGCCTGTTAATTAACTTCCTTGCAGTATTCGAGTACGCCGAGTTTCTTTCATTTCAATCGTTTTATTGTTCTCTCGTAATTTTCCCCAATTATGTACAAAAATATAATGAGAATCATTACAGAGCTCATAACGTTTAGGTACATGATGCGATACGCTCTTTCATTGTCGTAGTTTCTCACTTTTGGTAGATCTTTCGAGTGCGCCTAAAAACATGAACGTGAAATATGGTAGCATATCATGCTACCACACGCAGATCGCTCGTTTCTATATACATGTGAAGATATCGCATTTTATTATTCAGCATTATGCCCTAAAATTCTATGAAGATCTTTGCGTTTTACATTTCGTTAACCAAAAAATTATTTTAGAAAAACAAAGATGCAAACATTATGTTTTAATATTTCAAGAATAAAATAATCTAAATTTAAAAAAAAAATAAAATAAACGATGTTTATATATACGGTTGTCTTATTTCTTACAAACTTCCGTAATTGTTTCGTATGAACGTTGCTGGAAATATAAGAAGAATAAAACTTAGTGATTACTCCGTCTATAAATAATAATTTCTCTTAATAAATAATTAGATTTATGAGGTTAAAGCTATATCGCGAAATTGCAGTTAGCTCAATTTGATTTCTCGTTAGAAAAATATTGTGATCAAAAGTGACTCGCTTAAGTTAACAAAGTGTAGTCAAAGTACAAAATGTAGTAGCAATGATATTCTAGGAAAAGTATTGCATCTGTTAGGAAAAAAAATCGAAAGATTTTCTTGGTCTCTTTAAAAGTTTTTATAATCTATTTATCAGTTGTTCGAAGAGATGCAAGTTAATTTTTTTGTACAATCTTTCGACTATTCTATGTTTTGTTAAACAATATGATACTTCACTGATAGATTTCAGAATCTTAATGAGATTTATTATTTTTGCTAAAAACTAAAAATTATCTATGATACCCATAAAAAAAGTTATAATTTACACTTCATCGTCTATCTTGTCGAATTTTTTTTCTTCTTAAACGTATTAATTAGTACTGTTATACCACAATACCGCAATATCACAACTTAAACAAGATTAACAATAAGACAACGTAACACAGTATGTCCAATTACCATCTAGAAGTTTAACTAGTTAGGAAGTAACCTTACTTTTTATCGCATTATATTGTATGTAAGATAAAAAAAATTGCATAAAGCTCTGAAACACTTGAGAGAATTCGCTAAATATTTCTCTTAGCTTAAATTTCCGCTTTTAATTCATGTCTTATGAAATTTCGTGCACGCTCTTATTCAATTACGGCAGTTCTTCAGATTATGCGTATGCGTTGTCATTCATATTTCGTTATAAGACACGAGAATGTCCTCTATTACACTTATGCTTAATCGGAGCGACAAAGCGAAGCTTCGATAAATGAGTAGTAAATGATTAAATTGAAAGATGAAAAATCGACGACTGAAACGTCAATTCTAAAGTGCATTGTAATAATTCGGAAACACAGGGAATGCGTTTATGTAGAGATAAATTAATTCTTTATATAATAATCTAAGGAAATATACATATTCTCGTCGTCTAATCATGTTTATAATTCAAATCTGGGCTTATCCAAGTTACATCTTATATGCATTTTTCTGAATATAATAAAAAATCGTTGTATTTTTGGATCAAGCAGAATTGGAACGTTTTACAAACTCGTTGTAAGCATAAATAAAAAAAAAATTGTGAATGATTTTCGGTGATTATATTTGTCTGATTGTTTTGCAAACAATCGTCAAATGTATGTACTTTCATGAGGAAGCTCATTATGACGAATACGATGTTAAGATTATAATTCTCTCACTCTCGTTCGTTAGAGCTAGCTTATGCCTGTAAAAATAGCCGAGGTTGAATTTATTACAGTCGAGAGAAACATTTTATCATTAGAGATTTTATTATGGATCACCATAAATAATATATTCATAAAAATAGGAAGTGTGTACAAATATATTAATTTTATAGTGCGACTATTACGATCTCTAAACATTGCCCTTCCCCTCAAATATAGTATTATTCGCGTGTGTGTATACATATCTTGAGACACATTCGTTCGACTCTTCGATCGCGTGATCAAACTTACGGATCACGTGTAAGAGAGGCCCATTATTCATAAAAGTACTTGCTCTCTTTCTCGAAGCTTGATTCCACGATACTAGAATGTGATTTTCACGACATGAACGTCATATGCCTTTTCTGATCGATTAAAGCGTGTTGCGTCATGTACGATAGTAACAAGTCGCAGTACAGCTTATATTGCCATTCATATTTGAAAACAAAGCAATCAAAGTGACAAACTCTTTTCGGCAGCTTACTATAGACATCATCGTACCATTAGTAGTAGAATCAAGCCACGTGGTGAATTATATATGTAAAAAGTCATGATATAGCCGATGAGGTTGGCATATTACTAATAATTCGTAAAATTTCCATAAAGTTATGAAAGGACAAGCGATAGAAAATTAATTAATATAAATAGCGGTAAAAAATAGAAATTGTTAACAAAATAAACAAGTTATCATTAATAAGTTATTTTCGGCAATATAGGATTATATAAATAAAATACATATTATATTATAAATAAAGTAAATTTTTGAACTTAAAATAAAAAGTTTATTAAATTTTTAAATTAATTTTTTAAATTAAAATAAAAAAAGACACAAATATAAGACAAATTTAAAATCGTAATATTTAAATTATAAATCGTAATGTTTAAAAATTGATTAAATAATAACAAGATAATTATCTTGTTGTTATTATCTTGAAGAAAACTCAACAGTTATTTGGAAAAAGAAATATGAGGCATTTTCAAACTACTTATTGATAATTTTTACGAATCATTAACTTATATTGCCAATATAATTGTACAGCCAACTTTGTTGTACGATATTTTGGGCGAATTGATTTATACGTTAATTTGTAAGAACACCGGAGTTTTGAACACAGTTGGGGCTAGAAAGAGACAGAGATTGGGTTGTTCAATTTTTTGATAAAGTTCATCTTAATCGTTCTTTCGCTCTCTTTTATTCCTTAAATTACCACATAGTTTATCCGAAGATGAAACAATCGGATCGGCAGAGTCGATAATGTACGAGAAAGGGGGAAGGGGAGTTTAGTTCCAGCAATGTGTCTCAACAAGAGATGTCTTGAAAAATTACGTACGACTAAGAAACATCCACACTCGTATTCAATACGTACACAACCAGTACAAAAAAATTGCACACACAGCGAATGTCGCTCTTTCCAGTATAGTTATCAACGATGAATACTCTATATTCTTCGTCATGTTGTGTGCGTATTAATGTTACCCAGCTTACAGCTTATTTTCACATTTCGTCGTGATCTCATTTCTAATTAGCTTTGTCAAACTAGTCGTAATTTAAAGATTTTATAAATCGCAGTAATTTTCATATAATGCCAAACATGGAAATCGCAAAAGTAGTCCTTTAGTTTTTTTCCTTCTAATTCGTATCTGTACTATTAACGATTTTCAATAATTAATGTTCTATTTTCATATGGCAGATGTCACAAATCATTAATTTAAAGACCATGCCATATCACAAAGGCCCGAAAATGATTTAATAATTTTTTCCCACGGCGATTAGTTGTATTATATTTATTTTTTCTTCTTCCTCTTCCTAGTTAGTTTTAACGTCGAACATCGTAACAGCCCTGTCGTCGATGACTATGTTAGTGAACACAACTACTGCTCTGCTAACAACGCAGAATAACGAGATGTCTTGTTTTATGATACGTGCCAGTTCTTCCATCCTTGTCTCGTTGTCTTCCATACCACGTGCATGTAATTTGGCTTTTTATCCTCATACCTAAGTTTATGGACATGTTGCAAAGTGATCTTTCACGATAGAATGATAATTGTAGGTATAATAAGACGAGCAGCTGACCGGCACATAAAAAAAATGTTCGAGCTTCCCACGTGTCCTAAGCGAGTTTTTTCTCCGTGACGTTATTATTGGCAACGTAACCGTTGTTTGTGCCGTTGCTGTAACAGCTATTGTACTCCTTGTTGTAAATTGTAGTATACGAGGACACACCGTTGTGCGTCGCGCTATCGTTATCGTCCAAAACTGGCATGCAAGCTCCACCGGAAATACCGTTTTGCATCTTCTTCACGGAGTTTTTCCTTGAGTCGTACGTATATTTCGTCTTGTAGAAATCCGAGAACAATCCGAAGAATAGGATACCGTGTAAGCCGATCCAGATCATGAAACCTCGCGGATAGTTGCACTCGATGAAGAACAATTGGAATTGATGGAACATGATCATCACGAATTGTATCTGAAATCAAAAGGATAAATTGTTAATAAAAGCGATAATAAAAAAACTCTGTAGCATGTAAAATGTGCGAAGAATCGCTATTTGAAATATATCGATATATATTTTTAAAGGCTAGAGAAATCAGTAACAATACCGACAAATAGGTAGGATTATAGAATAAATGAGATTTCAAATTAAGAACTCGGTCAGTGATTCATCTTTGTATTGATAATCCGCTTTGTCTATTTCATTTATTTAATTAATTCAACTGAACTTGAGAAACGATTGTTTTTATGATTAAGAGTTATATATCTTTTACAAGTATGAATTTATACCTAAAATCATTTTTTTTGATCCCTATTATTGCGTTCAAAAAAGTATAAAATAAATTACAATGTCATCTCTTAAAAGTAGAATATATTTTTAAAATAGTAAATATAAATATAATAGTAATATAAAATAATCAATTGTTGACAAAATATAATGCGAAATATAATGAATAGAACGCTATTTGCAAAGAGTACGATATCTCGTAAAATGATATAATAGACAATTGTCACTTCTAAATTCATAATAACGCGAGATAACATTGAGCTTACCATTTGCATAGTAGTGAGGTACTTCTTCCACCAGATGTACTTCTGGAATTGCGGTCCCATCGCGGCTACCATATAATAGAAATACATCACGATGTGTACGAAGGTGTTTAGAAGGGCAAAAAATGTGCTGTGGCCGCCCGGTGCAAATTTTACCCCCATCCATACAGAAAAGGGCATTACTCCGTGATGAATTACATGAAGCGTTGAAACATGTTGGTTCTTTTTCCTTAGAATAAAGAACAGCTAAAAAATATGCAAATTTTCTCTTGTTCTCTTCATTTTTTTCGGTATTTCAGTAATTTGCTTAAAATATTTCCCCAACAAATTATTTTGTTAATTTTTTAAAAATATAATAAATGCTATTCTGATTCGCGAGAATCAGAATTTCTTTTTTTTTATAAAATATTTATAGATATAACACATTCATGAATAACGAATAATTAAATGATTCTTTATATAATATATAATATATCTTTATATAATAATTTTTTGGAATAGAAAAAAGAGTGGCAAATTGGAAAGTTCCAATATATCTTTAAAGAAATAAAACAATAGATATAAAAAACAACTATTTTTTTCATAAATTATTCAAAAATTCTTAAAGACAAGGATTTCAAACTCGAAGATACTTATTGAAATTTATGTTAAAGTTATAAATGAATTTATCGAACGGAACTTTCGTATTTTAACATCTGTTTTAGTCTACTCTACTCGACAAGCCAAGTGAAAATCGATACTCACCGTATCAAAGAATTCAGTAAATTTGCTAAAATAATACCACCAGCAGGTTCTTGCCATTCTGAGACCCATCGGGCTGGACGAATAATCCACCGGTTGACAATGGATACTATAACCTTTCGCCCAACCGCTCATAAGATACTGAAACAATAAAATCACTTGATTACATACATTTTATTAGTTATAATGATAACCTTTCATGTTGTATGTGAGTTCTTAACATGATCATTAGATGTGTATTATGCAAGGATATCCTTTGTGTGGAGAATTCAAATCAATTATAATCACACTTAGAACTGCAATTAAAATCATATTTCACTTTGCTAACAAATTATGCAACAAAGAAACTAATAAAAAGGCATAACAATTTTTATTTTTTAAACTTTTAATTTTTACATGATATAAAAAAATTATTTTTCATTTTTCTAAAATAGGACAACATTTAAATATGATATAAATAATATTTACAAATTTATGCAATATTAAAATTTTTATATGAATATTGAAATCGTGAAATTTTTAAATCTCAAGTAAACTGGAAAAGTTTTTTGGGCGATTGTTTGTCCAAATTGTGTATATTTCAACATTTCTTAAAATCGAATTTAAACTGTACAAAAGACAGAAACACGAACGAGTATATATATATATATTTCTGCTAGATGAATGTAATTTTTTAATTAGATTATTTAGCAGAATTTTATTGAATTTAAGAATAAATTCGTGTGGTTGAAAGGCGTCGGGCGTACATGAGATCACACGAGTTGTAAGCATGGAATTAATTCGCTAAATGGCTTCAATTATACTCAGGAGTTGCAATATCGTTACGAGTATAATCTGTTGCGCTCGAAAAGACAATCATTATGTTTGCGGAGTAAATTAATTTTACACGCCCTATTCTCTTCTTTATAACTATCTTTGGTCTTTTTGAATTACGTGATTAGCAGATCGTAATCCTTTTGTTAATCGTTATTTAAATGTAAAAGATCGAATAAATTAAATAATCATAATATACAGAACACTCGAAAAAAAAAATCAATAAGAAGATTGCACGAATGTTAGGATTTCTTTACTACTAGTATTTTTTTATGTTCCATTTATGTACTTTTTTTATTGTCAGCAATTTAAAATTGATAATAAACAAGCAATAAATTACATTTAATATATGTACATTAACAACAGTATAATCGAAATATACTGCATGAGTGACAAATTAAACACGCAATAAATAAAATTACATAATGATTTTAAAAGATTTATTTATATAAATAAATATGATGATTGACTACATAAATAGTAATGTTTCCCTTTTAACTAAATTAAGATTTAAGATTATCATAAATTTCATTAACTTGTAATAATTTGTTAACTTTTTTTATGCTATACATACGTTAAAAAAGAAAAAAGTTACAAAGATTAAAAAGATCATTAATTAATTATCTTTTTATTGATTTCTTTTTTCATGATTTATTAATAGAGTGAAGTACAATTTGTTTGTAATTTATAATTTCGCAGTATATTCTCTCACAGCGTGACACATGTATAATGACTACTATGTTATAATTAACATATTATGTTATAATAAAAAGTTATGCATATGATTATAGTCGGCATTAAATGGTGATCTTTGATTTATACATTTATTTTCAACTGACACTTTGTTGTCGATCATTGCATATTGCTGTAAAAAATATTGTAAAAAATACCATTTAAAGATTAATGATAATCATTAATTTTGCACTGTGAAATATATACTAAACAAGAAACGCAATATTAACGTTTGAGCGATGCAAAAATTAATTTATTGTATAGTTCATTGATAAAACTCATTGATATAGAAAGTTATGTATATATTATATCATAATATTTTTTCTATAACTAATAAAAATGTGCATACAAATTTAACGTCCTTCAAATTCCTGAATGCTTTATTGTTATTGACAAAATTGCTTATTCATACAAAATGTCTCAAGGAACAATTCAAATGGAGGTTAATAAAATTTTAATATAATAGAATGCCTAAAAATAAAGTAATTTTATAATTAATTATATATATATAAAACGTATATAAAACACTTTAATTAAGTGAATTAATGTGTCCAAATATTTCATTTAAATTTAATGAAGTTCTATATATTCGAATCTAAAAAAAAAAACTATGTCATTTTGACAAATCTACGAATGTCATGAATAAATTAAGGAATCTATTAATATAACCGAGATATTATCGAGGTAGTTGATTTAATTTTCATTTGAATATAATTGATATTTAATCTTTTGTTTAGAATCAATTTTAAATGCATGAAGAAATTTCATTTTCAACATCGTTTACAAAGTAAACGGTGCTGATTCTAAATTATGTCATAATCATAAATATTTGTAATTATTATATGTCATAACTCGAACTTCGGGCATTTAATTTTAAATTAATTCTAGAAAGACCTCATAATGAAAATTTACAAAAATTCAAATATTAGGAAAAATTTTACGATAAATTTAATTAGAAAGTTGTGAGAGAGTTTAAAGGCAATTTCTAAGTTACATAAAACATTAAAGTTGATGAAAAATTCAAGATATAAAATAAATTAATAAATTTACATAAAGAGAATTATACAAAATTGACAAAGAAAAAAGTAAGAATGTTTTTTCGCATTTTTTCGCGAAAATAAAAAATAAAAAATATAAAAAATTTATCCAGTATTTTATTGTGATATTAAAAAAAAATATACCTATTTAAAAAAACCACGAAAATATATTTTATAATATATATTTTATAAATATATATTATAATGTAAATAATTTTCATGAAAATAATATTACAGAATCCATTTTACGCACATTTGTTTTTTTTAATTTATGTAGATGCGAGTGAATTACGTTGTAATTATGCTGTTTCATAATTATCATATAACGCGTGTGGACATACAGCTTTGGCCGAAAATTTTAAGCATCTATACTTTTTTTATTTATTTTAAATTTTATCTGACTTATTGATTATCAGTGTTATATATAAGTTTATAAATTGTTTCTCGAAACAAAGATAATTCATAGCAAATTAATTTTTTAGCTAAAACATTAAATCTTCGTGCACAACATAACTTTGTTTAATATTTTTGTTTATTATAATATTTTTTATATAATATTTTTTGATACAAAAAAAAAATAAAAACATTTTGAATATTATTGTAGCTTATCTCTTTTCTAATGTGATGAGATTTTGATATTTTCGCATGGCATTGATAACATGCATGCGTATATATCTATCATGATATATGTACGCAATATTGACTATGCGGACCCAGATAGGATTAGTATTTCTTTAAATATATACGAATCGATTAAGTCCAAAAGATACTTACACACATATATATTACATACATATATATATATATTACATATACGTAATAAAAAATACGCTGCAGAATAAAAAATAAAAAATAAATATGAATAAGCATATAATAAATAGTGTAATAAGTACATTGTAAAAATATAATTTCTCCACTTTGACATGAATTTTAATTCAAACTTTAATTATTCACATAAAATAAATCTTTTAAATCATATAAAAAATTATTGTTCTCGTATTTACAATAGTATCTTTAATTATTTGTGTTTTAGACGTAATAATTAAGCACATTTAAAAGCTCGAAGCAGAACATGATAAAAACCTATAAATATTAATTCGTTTTAGCAAGAAACTGGATTTAATTGTAATACTGATATATGCATAACCAATACGTAATTTGCACTGTTTATTTCTTTTGCATTCACAGATAATAATCAATATAAATCGGCCGATTTATATCTCATTCTTTAACTTATTATTATGTTCATAAAAAAAAAATTTTAATCGCAATCTAAATACATGTTTATGAAACATCAGTGTCCGATTATAGACATTTATTACTAGAACGTTTCCACAATGTATATAGCTGTTTTTAGATATTTATTCGTAAATATAAATAAATTAAGAGGTAGAAAAAAATAAAAAAATATTTATTTGATGCTTCGGAAAAATAATTTATTTCGGAATTTCATCTTAAAGTACTTTTAGTAATTATCATAAATGAACTTAGCAAAGTGTTCCTTTCGGTTCCTTTCGGTAGGATTATTTGAATTCTCGGAAGACCGCGATTTCTCTCGAAATTATTTCACGAAACCGCATACTGTTGCCTGTTGGAATCAACAATAGTTATTGACCATCAAAACAAAAGGCGGAGAAATAATTGAAGGCAATTCCTCCGTCGATCGCCGCGCAGGAAGACAATCGCGGTCAAATCGCCGTGATTACGAATTTATAGAAGTAATCTTGTCGATCTTCGCAAATAACGATTGTGGATCGTAAATTTTGGCGAAAACTATTACTCCGTCAATGTTTGTTAACGGATATAAAATGAATTATATTTGGGCGTGTGAACAAATTTGGAATATCTAATTTCTATCTTCAATTTTATTTAAATAATTTTGTCTATCAGAAATCTATGGTGTGATGACATACAGGGCGCGTTCCGAGTTACGCATGAAGCGAATGATGTAATATTTTATTCTTCTTTAATTGATAAACAACAAGAACAAATGATGCATTTTATGTGTAACTCGGAATACATCCATGGATAAGAATAATCAAAAGATTCTTATCTTTCGATTATTCTTATCTATCCGACTAAAATTTGTCAGATTAACTTTATATGTTATAAGGATCCGGTTTGGTTGACGTAAGATAATCCTAAATAAGGTACACCTACTACAAGGTTTTCATCAGGTTTGAGTATGGTTGATCTTTTAACATACTCTATTTTAACATACTCTAAAGTTGTATATTATAAGGAGCTGGTTTGATAGACCTAAGATAATCTGAATAAGGTATACTTAAGAAAATTTTCTTCAGATTTGAATATGACCTTTGTAAGGTTGTATGTTATAAGGATTTGGTTTGGTTGACCTAAGATAATCCTAAATAAAGTATATTTATATATATATATATATATATAAGAAGGTTCTCGTTAGTATGATTTAATTTATGGTTGACCCCGTTTCTAGTACGCAGCCATGCCACGAGATGGATTACTCATAAGAAGAAAATGTCCACAAGTTCTATAAGAAGGCGCGTATATAAGTCGATTTGAATAATCTCCCAAAGATTATAAAGTTCCTTTTGGCTTTCTTCCTTCTGCCTTCTGGACCTTTGAAATATATATTTTTTGCTTCTTTTGGAATGTGATACTACCCGACTAGAAATTTATTCAGGGATTTTAGCAGGTCCTGATCAGATTGATCTGCTAAAATCCTTGGATAAATTTCTAGTCAGGTCATTTATGCCATAAATCCTATGATATTTGATTTTGATCTTGTTAACAATTAATAGAATAATAAATACGAGTGTGTGTGTGTGTGTGTGTGTGTGTGTGTGTGTGTGTGTGTGTGTGAGTGTGTGAGTGTGTGTGTGGAGATTTTTATTTAGGAATTTCGCTGTAGTTTCGCTCATATGTAGTTATGGTAAATGTGTGTTAATTTAATGTCAAGCGACAGTAAATTCGGCATTACAGAAATATGTAAGAAAAACGAACCTCGTAAAATATCCACATGGAGAAGAGAGTCTGTAGGAAATTATACATAATGAGGACTCCCCGAAGATCAAAAGGCTTTCTGTTTTCCATCAGTTTCGGTCCCAGAACCTTGCTAAAGTAAGCGTACGACAGACATATCGCCAGGGTCGGGAAAGGACTGCTCATCATTGCCCAATCATTCACCCTGGAATCTGAAAACAGAGAGAATAAAATATTAAATATTAAATAACAAGAGACAATCACAGACGAAAATGTAGATATAATAAAAATAGAATGCACACTTTCCGAAGTTATGACTACCGGTGTAGAAAGAGTGAGATAGGCTTGAATTTTGTATTATATCACTATCTCTTTCTTTCTTTCTTCCTTTCTCGATATGTTTATTTTTTTCTAATGGAGATATTAAGGGAATGCGCAATCTGAGAGAAATGTTTTGGTACGTACAACTATTTATTTTGTTGATGTATGACTATCAAAAATTTCTTACTTTTTCATTAAAAAATTGTGTGTAATAATCAAATTTCAATTTTTTTAAATGAAGTAAGACATTTTTTGATAGTCACATATCAACAAAATAAATTATTATATGTATATTTCTCTCGGTGTTAGTCTCTATAAATATTTCTCTTAGTATATATCTATCTATTATGAATGAAAAGAAGCCGCGGTAAATTAGTGCGTGAAAGCATTTGAAAAGAAGATAAAAATTTTTGGGGCAGGGCCGAGGGAAGAATAAAGCGAAATTCCGATCATGCAAAGAGTATCGATGTTTCGCAAGATATATTATATGTACATTGGAAAGTGGAGCGTGCAATAACAATTTAAAAGTCGTCTCCGCATTATGCAATATCTCATGCAATGAGCACTTGTAACGAGGTCAAAATTCGTAACTGGCGATAGGAAGTACCGTTGCGAACAAGAATTCGTTACACCATTGTCGCGACAACAATGTCGGATATGCCGATGTTGTAACGCCGGTATTGGCTAAAAGATAAACTTATAGCAGAATGTTATATCGGACGTTATTGAAGTTTCGCGTGCTTTTTTTTGAAAAAAATCTACGAGTATTAATTATTAATTATTTCAATACAAACGAGTGAAGAGGGCCATATTAATTATTTATTGACTTTTAAGTGAAAAGATGAGATGACTACAGTACGCATTAAATATAATTTTCTTTAATACTTTATTCTAGAAAAGGAAAAAAAGCATGTATTGCCTATACTGTTAAGTTCATAATGTTAAATTGTGTTCATTTTGAGTTTTTAATCATTTCTATATATCGCCATTGTTTCTGTTTAATATGTCATTAAGTTAATTAAAATATAAAATATTGTTAAAACAATTTAACTCAAGAAAATGTATTAAATTTGATTCAAACTTAGCTTATTTTACTAAGTACATTTATTTACTAAGTATGTTAATATGAATATTGTATACTTTAAAATCAACACAGAAATGGATTGATTTATATTTTAACATGGAAGTTAAACATAACAAAATGTTATTAATTCAAGAAATTGAAAGGAGTTACCATTGCATTTTTAATATCTAACAGTGCAGATGTTCATAAATTTTAAAGTTCAATATTTTATATTCCTCTATCAGTTCTTATAGAGACAACTGATGTAAATTTAATTATAACAATAACAATACCAATTTAAGGCTAATAAGAGTCGACACAGGTGCGTAATTTTAATATGGAATGATGACTTAACTCTAATAACTCCGTGATGTCTTCTTTATTCAACACGAACGTTTCGACTCTCTTTTAAGTCACTCTCCAGGTTTTCAAATCTAAAGTGGACGCTTAATGGAATCACAAGCATGCTTAGAAGTTTAGAAGTTTTGGATTTCTTGAATATAATAAATATCAGATAAATTATTAATAATTGAATACAATATAGTCTTTATATTCCGGAGTGTCGAACGTGCCTACGGACTAAGAGTTTTATTGGCGTGATATTTGATGAAGAAAGCATTTGTATGCTGAGGAAGACTCAAAAGAGAGTCGAAACATTCATGTTGAATAAAGAAGACATCACGGAGTTATTTGGAATTAAGTCATCCATATTAAATCACACACCTCGTCCTGTGTCGACTCTTATTAACCTCTTATTAAATTGATATTGTTATTATTTTAAGTGATGAGAGTCCAATTTTCAATTTTATTATTTAACTATAACATAATATACTAATAAAAAAATATAACTATAGAATTAAAATTTGTTTTAAAGATGTTCTAATCACTCCACTTACCAACTTGCGTATCTTTAAATCATTTATTTAATTAATATTTACTTAAAAATTAATCATTTATTAATTAGAAATTACAAATGATGTAGAACTTCTTAATTCAGTTTAGTTTTATCTGCCCACGAAAGATTTGCGAATTGTGATATACCTTACAAAATAAACATTTATTTTAGATATTTTGGAATTACAAGATTTTGAAATACACGTCTAAAAGAGGATCATTACAGGATTATCATAAATTTTTCATTCTTTAAAATTCCAACTTTTTCCTGATTTCCAAAAATTTCATGATTTTCTCTGACTTTCAATAATATTAAAAAATTTTTTGTATTTTTGATGATTTGGAAACGGATGATTGGAAATTAAAATTTTTATCGAGAGAATATTTAACATTGCAATATGAATTAATGTTGCTGATATTGCTTGCATTTTTGATTATTAAATTGATAGTATTCCAAAATTATGTGTAATGTATACATTAAACTTCTTTGTGAGCTAAGAATTTTCCAGCAAGTTTTGCAAAATTCCCTGACTTTTCTCTGATTTTTCCGATTTCGAATTTTGTGGCAATCTTATATTATCCGCGATGATTTTCAAGCAGCAATATGTTCGATCTCCCGAGCACTCTAGAAAATGGCCATTTTTCTATCCACCCTCGACAAGGAGGAAGCAGAAAAAGGCGCGAATGCGTGCAGGAGGCGCGAATGAGTGAGCAGTCGCCTTCCACTAAATTACCCTCGCACTCGCACGGCTTGACGGAATACCTATGAGACCGATACATGGAACAATTTTTTTCTTTCTCTCTCTTTTCTCTCTCTTCTGTTTTTTTCAACATTCTCTGCGAAACGCTTGGATTCTTAGTTAACACACAATTGATCGACGACTCGATTACAAGCTGACGAAGCGGCACAGCATGTCATCGATATTATACGCTTCGGTTTTAGCACGCTGTTATTAATTAACATGCCAATTTGATCGTTTAGTTTACAGTTATGAAAAAACGTTGAAAACATCCATTGAACCTTACGTAAAAGATGCAACACCGATATTATAGAAAAGTTGGATACACAATAGAAAATTTACTAATCAATGAGAGAAAAAGGCGATGCGAAAACGATGTCCCAATAACAAGCGTATGCCAGTTGGTATCGGAAAAGAAAGTGGATGTAAGTAAGTTACGAGGAACGCAACTGTAATGACAAAGTGAAGCCGGCTAGGCAACGGTGAATATTGCATCAAATTTCGTCTATTCGTGCATTCGGATATTACGTAATATCTTATGCGAAGATCTTTGAAATCGAAATCAACAATGCGGCAAAAAAGCGGGTATTGCAACGATCAAACAAATGGCAGGCGCCTCCGCGTCTATACGGCCTATACGAGGCCTATATTAGCGAAAAATACGAGCTCGTCACCGATTACAGATATCATGTTGATATCAATCGTTTCGTCGGAGTTACGTCTGTTTTTCGCATGACACGAAAACTTCTTCGTCTCTAGGCATTAATGGGAGAAAAAAAGGAAAAAAAAAAAAAATATATATATTAGTCGCTACACTAGTGGATTGCTTTCATCGATTTCAAGACGCGGCGGCAAAACGTCAGACGACTGTGCAATTTTCTTGCTCTCGTCACGCCCCAATTAAAGATAACGTCGATCTTATCCCGTCAATGTCGACGCCACAGTTCATTATTTATGTTAGGTCTCTCAATTCTCTGGAATAGGTGTATACCCTGTAATTGCCGGCAAGTGTTTGTTGTGAGATTGATCTTTTAATTATCTCTATACAGTTCTGTTTTAACATTAATAAATAAAATGTCTATCAATAAATTATAATTATTACCTTTCGTTTATTCGATTTCCTTGTTACATAGTAAAAAAATATTTTATATTTATGTTAGAAATGGTTCACTCAACGTTTTGTGAAAATTTTGTGTTGAATTCTTTAACAAATTTCAGTGTTTAATTTAATATAATGTAATTATGTTATTTAAATATCTTGTGTTAAATTGATATTCAACATTTTTTAGTATCAAATGACACAATTTATAAGTGAACAAATAATGTAAAAATAATGTGTTTTAAAATATAAATTCTAAAGGGGTGAGAGTCAGATATCATGAATGAATAAAGTACGTAATTATTAATTTAACACGTTATAAATGTTAATTGTGGAAATGGAAAAATATGCTTTCGTAGTTATTTACTTATGTCAGGATTACATTTTTGTGTTAATTTTTTTACATTTATTTGTATTACTTTCTAACATATTCATTTTGTATTGAATTAACACATAAATTTAAGTAAACACGTAAACACTCTTTATCTTTTTCTTTTCTTTATTTTTTAATTTTAAAAAGTTTCTAGTTAGAAAAAGATGAAGTTGAACTGAGATTATTAAAGTTAATTTTCGTTAGTGAAAACAAATAATTCTACATAATTCTGGTGCAACAAAATTATTTTCAGATCTGTATCTAGCTAAATTTTTAGATACTTCAGCAAAATTGTTCTTTCCATGTACTTTTACTTTCAGATCACTTTCATCTTCAATTCGCGAGAAAGTTAAACGGATGTCTGAAATAATTGAGAATATAAATTTTGTAAAAATATCTTTTCATTAATTGTACGTCTATTTATATCCACGAATCCTCGATTTGAATAAATCTTTCCGTTCTAAAAAGTTCTTTCCATTGAAAAGAACTAACAGTTCTCAAATTACATTATAAATAGATTTCTTCAGAATTAAACTCTAAAATGACGAATGGTTAAGATCTTATCAAAAGTAATTTATTTTCGCTCTTGTATCGTTACGCGGATATCGCAAAGAATATTGGAACAAGAATCACAAGAATGATTTGTCAGACTCATATGGAAAACAGACGGTCAAGGATTCTGAACGGTTCTCGGAGAAATTAGAAACGCGAACGCTTGTCGATGTTACGACACGATATTGACTCGCGCCATGCCGGAAGATTCTGAAGAGGGGAAGGAAGGTTTCTCGTCGCCATGAAAATACGTGCGGTAAACAGACTCCGGGAATCGTTGAAATTTCGGTTGTAATACTCGCGGGATTTCCGGTAAAAAGCTCCATCGTTCTTACACTCTCATAAATAAATTTGCACAGCTTTTCTTGTACGGTCCACTCGTTCGGCAAAAACATCGGATGCTAAATGCGATCTCTTTCTTTTTCATCCATTAACATATCACGAATGTTATGTCATTGAACATCTAATACTGGGCCATTTAATGGGCCATGTTACGTAAATATCCTCTACTTCATCTCCTCTATTAGCATATTTGCGAAATTACTAGTATTACACAATACTGGTAAGAAGAGATTTCACCGTGCGATTACATTAATTCGTGAACACATAGCTTATTGACACAATGATGTCAATACGGAACATATTAAGAGCTATTTCTAAATCTCATGAATTTATCAAGTCTTGCGAAAATATAGCGAACAATTTTTTATCGCAATCTATACTCAAAAGGCTTTTAGTGTGTACTTTCTTGTATCAAGATTAGAATTCAATATGATGATATCGCTGTTCAATGAAGAGATTCGATGAAATATTAGCTCGAGGAGTCTAAGAACGATCGTTAAAAATTTCTATATTTGCGCCAATTCATGTTCGTTAATGTTTTTCTAAAAATGTCAGTCATGACGCTGGTAATTCTTCTTCCTTAATAATTTAGCACCATACGAGATCTTTTCAAAGAGAAAAGGTTATGAAAATCTCCGGAGATTTAAATGTGTGACTGCAGATCTATCTTTATATTGTAAAATCGAATGTCGTTGTGATACAGGCATTGCACTTAATTAATAATAGATTAATTATCGATTTAATTGTTATCATATTGCCATATTCCATATTATTAATATATTTAACGTATTTAAATTAATAGAATAAACGATATCACGATCAATTTTTTAAGAATATCAGATACACACGCACGCACGCACACACACACGCACGCACGCACGCACACACACACACACACACGCACACACACACACACACACACACACACACACACACACACACGCACCACGCACGCACGCACGCACGCACGCACGCGTTATATATATATATATATAATCTCTGCAAAAAAATGATTGAAATTAGAAATTTATACTTTATAAAAATAAATGTTATATACATATAAAACAGTTTAATAAAATCGATATTTATATTTAATAATACAATTTTATAATTTAAATGAAAATTTGCTCATTATAATTATAATTATAATTATTTTTAAAAGAGCATGTCTACTTCTTATTGTAAAATAATTTTTGATCCAAGTTTTAAATCGCCAAACTTATTACATTACTTCAAATATCTATGATTTTTTCATAACTTTTTCATTTCGTTAAAAAAATATATTTTTAAATGATAAGCAAAACAATCTATTTTTACGATATAATATGATTGTAATTTTCGATCTCCATTTCATAATAGCTAATTTTAGAATGGTAACAGCAAAGCAAATGAGTTTTTGAAACGACTTTTGAAATGATAATGTATGCTTGTATAATATTCTATTTTGATACAGGAGGATTGATATTATAATTTCGATCCATTTTTTTATTTTTAGCCTTTACGAATATATTAAAAAAGTTTTATATTATAATTAGTTTAAAAAAAATGCAGGAAAGTTTTGGATGCGAGAATTAAAATATGTATATAATTAAAGAATATAATTAAAACGTAATGGACTTACCGGACTGATTGTCCATAAGGTCCCTATAACTATGCATCAGATTTGTCACTATGCTCGTCATCTTGAATAAAATCTGAAAGTAAAATATAGTAAGAATTATTTTTTGCTTGTACTTTTGAAAGAATAGTGCTGATTATGAGTATTTTTAATAGAATCAGAAAACCACTATAACAGTGGCGCTGAAACAATGTTATATTTTGAGGTAAAAAATACAATAAAAAATAATAAATTGTAACAAATTTTACATAATTGGAAAATTTGTGCTAAATTTAACATCCTTCATGTGTCTCAAACAGTCCACTTAAATTTGATATTATTTTAACATTAAGACTTATAAACAATGAGAATGCGAAATGTCCTTTCATACTCTCAAGATATAGTTATAATCATATCGCGTTTATAACGGATCATCGTTATGCTGAGTACAAAGTAAGGTTATCTAACTGATATAATTAATTTTAATATTTTGACTACGAATAACTTATTAAAAATTTCACTTATAAACTTAATTTTAGCTTAAATTAATGTTTGGGTATCCAGTTAAGTACAATAGACGAATATAAAGTTCTTAAATTTGGATAATAGACTAATGATAGGTTTCACTAACTGTATCTATACTGTTACAACGAATTAATTTGACTCCGAAAAGGTTATCGACATACACTGAAGATGATCAAATCTTATGATCGAAACGTCTGTAATTGGTGATTGACATATATATATATAATATTTATATTATATTTGAACAAGTAAAACATTGTTTGGCTCTCATTGGCATCATAAACCTTTATTGATTTAATCATTGGAGCTTTATTCAATTTTTATTTAACATTATTTTAAGACAAATAAAAGTAACACAAATAATATATAAAAATTAAGCACAAAATTTTAAGAACTTGAATGGCCTGTTTATTCGCAATTTTAACACAAAAAGTTTTAGCGTGCATTCAAGGAAGAGTTATAAGATTTAAAAAATAGACCTCTGCATAAATAGATCTTCTAAATAAAAAAATGCAAAGCATGAATAACATATAATTTGGATATAATTAAAGACACATTATGCAACAATAGATCTTGATCTTAATATTTTGTGAACTGGCAATTTCATTTGGGATCGCTCTTATATTATAAATTGCTCGCATGATTTTGATGAAACTTGACTTATGATTTGATATTTTGTTTGAATTGAGGTCAAAAATAAAAAAATCAAAATTGTGAATTCAATACCAGAATATTTAAAAAAATAATCGGATTATTCAAACTTGGTTTTAGGGAGTTTTTAATTGTAAAGTAACATCAAGTTTTCAGTTTCTTCAGTTTCAGTTCGCTTTATTTGAAGCTTATCAATGTTATGTAAATTAATCCTAATTTTTAAAATGATTTTCAAATTTTGATTATTAGCTCTTTTTTCATAGAGGTTTTGACACTTTTGAAATTCAATATTTTCGGGTTCAATACATTCAAACTAAATGAAGAATTTCCCAAAACAGAATTTCACGCAATAATTAAATTTTTTTTAATTTGAATTTTTGAATTTTGAAACGAAAATCGAATTTAACGATTCCGAAAATCCCTAAAAGTTACTTTATTAGAAAGTTTCGGCTCAAAAGATTAATATTATTTTGAAATAATCTGATTAAAATTATATATTATAAAATATCGTGTTCAAAGACGGCGATATTTTAGATATCATGTGAAAACACGTGCTGTGTTAGGATATAGTTTAGTGGATTACCGGAAATAGTTGAAGAAATTTTTGATTGTAATAATTCTTGTTGAATACACTGTATTTAGCTTGTAACACTTTCATTCAATAAAAAAGATTGTTTACAAAATACAATTACTTGAGAACAAGTGTTGAAAGTATGTAATATTTAAGAGAGATCGCTTTCTGCGGATAAGTTCTTTTACTTAAAATCGCGACAGAAACTACATTCAAGTTGCTTATTTTTTGCTTACTGTCTCAAAGCTCCACTGCACTCGAAATCTCTGATTATACTAAAGAAATCGATTTCTTTTGAATGAATTTATATTTGAGCAATCTATATGGCATAAGTTATTTTCACGTAAATAATTCTTTCACGAATATATGCATAATTTTTCTCATTTAAATTATTAAATATAGATAAATATAGAAAATGAGATAAGAAGAATCTCGAAAGGCGTTAGATTAAAAAAAAATTGATTTATAGTCGTTTATCATGTTGAAATATAATTAATTTTTTATTTTATGCAAATATATCTCTCTAAATCTGAATCAGTGGATAGTCATTAATTATCCAGTGGCATACTTGACATTGGATAATTAGTAAAGTTCAACTTTAAAATATATTAAGCTACTGATTTGCGCATTAATTTCAATCTTTCAATACCATATTCACTGAATGTATGTATGTAAAACAAGGTTAATTTATTACTTACAATAAAGATTAGTTAGATTAAATTGATCTCACATTTAATTCATTAATTACCACTTCGCACTAATGATATCAATGATTATTCATTGATTCAGATTTAGAGAGTACAATTTATATATTTAAGTCAGTATCATATCTTATTAAAAATGGATCTACTCGATTTATTCAATTTTATCAGACATAAAATACAAAAATAATAACTTTCGTATTTATATGTGTGCCGAAATTTAAAATAACAGATTAATTAATTTTGAATAAGACAATACTAACTTAAACATCATGTCAAAATCAGAAAATATAGAATAATTGTCTTAGCATAATTTTTAACATATTCAATGTGTAAGTCATTAGCGTAAAATAAAAAAAAATGTTTAATTAAAAAAATCAATTATATAAATATACTTTGACACGACAAGCAATAGGAAAAAGTTTGAGAAAATTAGGCGTTTGTCATTTCCCGAGATTAAATTGCGACAAAAAATTGCGAAATATTTGTAAATAAATATTATTTATGATATTATGTCACCTTTGATTATTAATTATACAACATTTGACTGTAATATAAAATATATACTTTATGAAATATAGCTCATTAATTATAATAAAAAAGTTCGAAAGTATAAAAAAAATAGATATTGGAACGCCTGTATTCTGTAGTTTTTAGGGTATGAATTGAATGTGTTAAAAATATGCTGAAACAGTTATGAATTCTATAAAATCAAAACAAAAAATAAATCCAATTACAAAAGAAGTTAATGTTGTACTGTTATAGGGAAAAAAGTATACAATGGTTAAATGATTAAATGGTTTATTTATTATAATAATAAAATTTTATTTTACCATAAATAAAATTGGATTTTAATGAAATTAACATTGTGAGAACTTTTTCAAAAGAAATTAATAAAATTTCAGTTTTATTTTAGTTAACATAAGATGGCACTAGAGAAATTATAATTTCTATTTATTAAAATAATACATGATTTTGCAGCTAGAAAAAAGATTTAAGCTGATATTAGTACAAATCTGCCATTTTAATTAATATGACTGATGAATATAACTACATTTGTGCAACAGTAGGAATTTTAGAGAATTTAACTTTTTCTTTTACATACTTTCCTATAACAATAGGACATTAACTTTTTTACCATTAAGTCTACTTTTTTTCTTTTGATTTTATAATTTGTAAGAGTCTTAGCGTACTTTTAATATGTTCCATACTTTTAATATGTTCCATATTCTAGAAAGAATGAAATACAAGCGTTCCAAAATCCAATTTTTTTATATTTTTAAATATAACTTCTTTTGCATATCAACTTATTTGTATTATTCTCAATAATGCTTTCAGTAGAAAACGACATAAATTTCTTATTCTTCTTGTGTTATTAGTAAATTCAATTCTGAATGGAAATGAATAATATATATTATAAGTGAAATCTTTATAAAGACGTGGAGGGAATGACGTCTTGTCGAGAGTCATCACTCAAAAATTTAAATAACTTAAGCTATGTTTTACTGTCGCATAAAAATAACATTTCAATTATAATTAGCTTAATAACTAATTTAATATTGCTACGAAAAAGAAGAGAATCCCTTCTGTTTACTAATAATTTCTCTTATTATATGCGATTCTGAAATCAATCAAAAAAATCCGATTGTAAATTGATCAAAGAGTACAAATATTTATGACTTGTCTCTATCTTTTTTCTTTGATACTGTGTCTTGTGTATCAATTATTCTGACTCAATTTCTTTTCAAGAGTTCATGTGCGTTTTTTAATATGCTCACGCCCCGTCCCGATTTTGTGTGTACATGTCATCCGTTAGTAGGTCGAAATAACGGTCACTCGTAGAATGTTCGAATTAACATTTCGTCGAATCTTTTCATTGAACGATGATCACAATGACGTTGGCATACTGAGCTTTAATTTCGATGTAAGGAAGGTAGATGTAGTCGAGCGTGACCGACTGTATATGTGGACGTATTTATGCGCTCGAACGTGAATACGAATCTACGTACATACAGTTACGTAGTTAGTTAATTCATATTGATAAGTGCACTTAATGCATGCGAATCAGGCATGATGATTGTTAAAGCGGTATAAAGACGGCGTTGACTTTTCGCATTGTGCAATTATGAATAAGAATTATTCTTTTACATCAAAGTACGTTCAATATGGTCATTAAATACGTTTATTATCTGTTAGTATTCTTTTACTGGAAACATTAAGGAATTTTTTTATTGATTGTAACGTTTTTACATTAGATTTTTTTTACTGATTGTGTAATATATAAAGACGTGTAGATCTTTGCCATTGAAAGTATTAGCCCGGATTTGCAATAGGTTTTTAAGCCAGAAATGACAAATCATAGTCAATTATTTTCCTTGTATTCGACTGTAATTGAGCAATTTTTTTATAGCTTAAAGTTTAAAAAATACCTATTGTAGATCCGGATTTATGAATGCTTTCAATGACAAGGTATCTGATTAATTTTCTCGTAGCAATGGCTTTGTTAGAATTCATCTTTCATATCAACTCTTTGAATATCTAACATATTCAATATGTCCGAATAATTAATTATATTACATAATTCGTAATGTAAAAATATAAGCATATTAATTTATTTAATAGCCTACCTTGCGTTCTTTATTTTACTTTTGACTTTTTAATTTTGTTTTCTTTTCTCAGATATGTATATTGATCATATTATATCATTTTCATAAGCAAAATATCCAGATACATAAATAGAGAAAAGGCCCCTTTATAAGATACAGAGTTCATTGGGTAAATGCTAGAAGCAGTCTATAAGCAGAATTTTAAAAAATTATAGATCATTTTGAAGGAAATTTAATAAGCTTTAAGGTAACGTTACATAAAATTTAATTCAAATTCCATTTTTTTTTAAATTAAAGAAATATAAAAAGTGAGCAAATCGCAAGTCAAACAATTTTGCTCCTAATATGAGATGCATCGAGAAATCGATAGTAAAACGCAAAGTATATCAGTATTGCAATTAAAAAACTTTATTTAATGTTTCTAAAATTCAAACAAACACAGCCAGCGTGCGCGAAAAATGAGCATAGATTATATCCAGAATTCGTTTTCAGGTAATTGGAATCAAGTATTGCAGATATAGACACTCGATGTTCATTCCGATTGTCTTTTTTATTATTGTACAACATTTATACTTTAGCAACGATTTTCATTATAATACAGGAGCATGGATTATTTCAAATTAGGAATATCCTGGGTATCTCATGTTACGATTTCCACGCCTTATGATTTTACGATCATCAAATCTAACTTCTGTAATTAAACAATTCAACATATCTTATATTTTTCTATTAGTATGACCTTACTCTATCACTACATAAAGAATCTATTGCCAAATATTTATTTATTAAATAATAAACAAGATTAAAATGCTCACATCAATGAAACTTGGAGACATCCAAATTCTAAAATCTTGTTTTACAATGACTACAGATTTTATCTAATAAGGAATTTTCTGTTAAATAGTTTTCAGTCCAAGAGTAATAAATTCAGGGTAATAGGGGAACCAATAGATAGCGTTTATTAGTTTAGCAGAAACGTCGCTATGTCATATTAAGCACCTATCTCATAATAGGGGACTTTCCTCTATGTAATATTTATATCTATTGGAATGATTATACACAGAAAATTACAGACCGTATTTAAATATATATATTCATAAGTGTTTCAAGTATTTCAAAAGTTTATATATCGGCAAATCTATTATAACTTCTATCATAAGCATCAAATTTATTTAAAATATATATATATATTGTGAAACCTAACTGAAAGATTAATATTTCAATCAAGATTATTATACATATCAAAACAAATTCGATTTGTTTTAATATACATAATAATGATGTGTATAATAATGAGATTATTTAAATTTTATAATAAATATATTTTAAGGTTCTTTAGTAAATCGAGTTATTACAGAAATGTCTAATTTCTTTGTATAATAAATAGTTTTATACAATAATTGTTTTATATAATAAAGTTGAAGTATCGAATTTAACTTCGAATTTAATTTCGAAAGGTGAACATTAATGTCATTTTTTTTCATTTGATAAAAATGTAACTCTTGATTTATTATCGTATATTTCATATTATTTTATCGTACATTTCATATTATTTTTAAGATATACACCTGGTTATAATATTTTATCTAAATTACGCAGATATTTGTTTTTGCAAATTTTTGGCACTTTACTAAAGAATCACCTTTTAAGACTTATTTATTCAGAAAATAATTTTTAAAATTCTTAAAGACAATTGTTATATTAAAAAAAAGAACTAAGAAATTACTGTTCTTAGTAGAATGATGCTTTTTGCGTATAAATAGACAGATATTGAAGGATAAATTTTTCATTTTTCTGAAGATACGATTAGTATCTCGGCGTTAAGACAAGCGAAGCTTATGTCTTAGATAATACATAGATTATACATGGTATAAAACATAAATTATATGAATTTAATAAAATTTTTTTTTATCTAAAAGTTTATTTTAAGTTTTCATTTATGTTCGATTTAATTAGCAACAGAAAGGGGCCTAATTTAGAAAAATTTAATTGTTTTATATATATATA
>NW_017259583.1:5532773-5538282 GCF_001594045.1 Atta colombica
ATATATATATAGAAGCCATTATATGATTTACTATATAATTAAATAGTAAATATAATAAAGTTTATAAGTCTATATCATTATTTGTGAATTGGCTCTTATTGATATTTTTTCTTCTTATTATTGAAATTTTATATCGAAAATCTGTTATCAACGTCTACTCATATGTTTTATTATATTTTACTGCATGTATCATCATTGAATGATTAAGAGAGATAATGCCGAACATTTATCGGTGCAAATTGAGATTTAGCTAAAATTTATAGAGTCGCGTAAATTTCTCTCTTGCTCTCTCGACGTGGCGTAGCTTCTCCGGTCGATTACGTGTATTACATAAACAGACAGGTGAGTAGATGTCGGTAGCAGGTCTTCGAAACAAAAAGAGAAAAAGAGGAGACAGAAAACTGACATGAAAGAGACCACCTTCGGCATCACGAAGTGTGCCGCGAGAAAGTTACTAAATATACGATTACGGCGCGTCAGAAACAATTGCACCAGAGTTAGCTAGCATAAAGGAGGGCATATATCGTCACAGGAGGAATATAATAGATATTAGATTAAAAGTATTTCGATTGGATTCTGCTTTAGTTTTAATGTATTTATGTTTTTTTTAAACAATTATTTGTAATGCATAATAGCGTGAATTGAGAAAAGAGACAAAAAAAATTAAGGCGCCTATATATAAAATTACGATACTATTTGATTACGATAACTATTTGAATTTTTTTTAAATTACAATTACTATTTAACTTGAAAATATATCTAACATAATTTGACAGGGAACAAAAATTCTGTTTTGGAATGTATCATATAGCATCTTAGCTATTCATTCTGTGTATATATTTATCTGCATCGCAAAATTATCAATTTAATCCTTTATGCCATGTTAAGAGCGCATTTAAGCATTTTTACATACAAGACTCCATGTTTCGGTAATTATGGCATGGTCATCTTACTTTATTAGTGACCCAAATTAGTTGGATATTTCTCTATCATGAACGTGCGCATTCCCAATAAATCAATTTTGCACACAAATCACAAATTGATAATTGTGGATTCCGTCCAATTTCCACAACGATAAAATAAAATTTATTTTTTTAATTTTTATTTTTAATTCCTTTCATTTTTTTATATCTTTCGAGATAGTACAATTTTCACAAAACGCGAAGCTACTATACACTAAAAATTTTGTGTTAAATTTAATGCATTTCACATATTCCATGCGGTCCGCATCTAAATTTTTGTGTTAATTTAACATAAGATAAATATTAGTAAAAAAGTAACACAAATATCATGTAAAAAATTAACAAGAAGCATAATACTTCTAACATTTACGTTAAATTAAGTAAATTTAGAAACAAATTTTATGTTAAATTGACACAATTATTATGTTAAATTTAACTGAAATTAAGTGCTATTCTTACATTTTTAATTTAGGCGATGCCTCTGTAATATTTAACATATGTAATAGAATAGAATAGTATATCCGATGAATACATCTAATATTCGAATAAATGAATAAAAAATGAATGAAAATACTCATTCGAATACATTTCTTTTTTATTGTTAAGAAATGAATAAATATTTTTTCATTTCATTTGAATGAATATTTTTTAAATGATTACGAATATTTCCATTTCATATTCATTTTTACTCTGTATTATCTGCACATAGCTTGCAAGTCTACAAGAGAAAACAGAAATCTATAAAAACAATGGCTACGCGATTACACCATGCGTCCGCAACTTATACGATGAGCGTTCTTGTTTAATCTATAAATTAAACAAAGATATTTCTATTGAGAATAAATAATGTATCTCGAAATTTAATGTCCGCAGATCATAATGAACGTCGCGCCCAAGATATTCTATAAAATATTTATAACATTACTGTCATATAACCGGAATTATGTATGGTATGGTCGAAATATGTATGGTACTCTATCAAATAGATAGATTTACAAATAAAAAATGTATAAAATAAATAACATTTATTCTTTTTACTTAAAGTCATCAAAGTATCGGTTATAGTTAGGAGGTAACGATTGCTTCTTGGAGCTTTTTTTCAGTTTATATTTTGTTTGAATGAATATGAATACTCGTTAAATATAATTTTTTTGTGAATAAATATTTTTTGAAAACTCAAAATTTTGAATGAATATATGATTACATTTTTTTTAATATGAAAATTTTGAATAAATACAATTTGGAGCTCAATTACAAATTTTTATATTCGAGCATACTAGAGGATTGGGTATTATAAGCATCTTTAAGAAAACATTTTGATATATCTAGCATACTGAAGAATAAAAAAATCTTATGCATACTAATTGATACATTAGTTGATGTTTTATGTATTTGATATTTTATCTTAGCATTCTCAAATTGATTATTTTAATGCTAATGTTGAAATGATGGCGGGTGCTCTTATTACCCACCCAATGCTCATATTATCCTTTGGGGTCAATGAGCATTCTTAAAGATAATATCAGCACAAGAAATTTTTGTGTGTGTGTGTGTGAGAGAGAGAGAGAGAGAGAGAGAGAAATTATGTAGAAATAAAAGATTGAAATATATATATGAAACATTTTATTAGAATCAAATTGTTTAATATAACCAAAAAATAATGTTACATTTACAAATATTTAGTAAATATTATCCAGGGTTAAGTAATCCTAAATTAAATAGATAAAAATTAAGTTAAAAAGTTAATTAATTTTAACTTAACTTAGTTACATTTTAGACTCTTAACTTTTTAACTTAATTTAATTATAATTTATCAGTAACTATTAATTTTTGATTTGAATTTTTTGAAATCAATCCTTAGATACAATGTGAGAGGCTAATATAATTTAGTAATTTTATATTGTATAATCATTACTTGTGAACAAAAATAATCAGATTCTTTAATAAATAAGTAAGAAAGGAAAAATAAAAAAAATAATGTAAAATATCAAATTTTTTTCTTTTTTTTTATTGTTCGAACCAAATTTAACTTTTAACTTTTTAATTACTTTTTTATTAACTTAACTTTTAATTCAATTAATTTTATGGATTAACTTATATTTTAATTAAGGCTGTTAACTTTAACTTAATTTAGTTAAAAAAAAGTTAACTTACCCAACCCTCTGGTATTACTAAATGGTAATAGTTTGGTAATACTTATTAAATATTTGTAAATGTAACATTATTTTTTTACATAAATACAAAATGTTTTTTATTGTATAATGATTGAAAGAATTTTGATGGAATAAAAAAAATATCAATTTTATTCAAGAAAAAGCTTTCTCTCTCTTCTCTTAGAAACTTTTTTTAAAAACAAGTCGCTCACCTTTTAAATCATTATTGTTTAATTCTTCTTGCGCAATATGCAAAGTCCTTATTTATATATAAATTATGTTGACTATCGTTTATTAATTTTGTTATGATTTCAACTGTTATTGAATAGAAAATCGTGTAATTCATCGTGTAATAATTCTAAATCATATGGATAATTCTAGGATCATTTTCATTTCTTACTATTATTATGTTATTACGTAATAAAAAATGCGAGGGAGAGAGAGAGAGAGAGAGAGAGAGAGAGAATAGAACTGAATTTAATTTTTTTCACACAATCAGATCAAGTATTTATTTCGTAATTTTAAATGTGTTTTTCTTTCTTTTTTCTTATTTAGCATTGATATAATATTTACTCAATCGCAGTCGCTAATAGCTTTAAGATAATGACAGATTATTATAACACATTTTAAGTGCACAGTGCACTATATAAAATTTATTATTTTTCATAGATCAATTTTTCTTAGATCTAGTATTTATCTGTTTATCATAATTTTAAATGTTTCTTTAATTTTTTCTGTTTTTATTAAGGCTCCTACCTACTGAATGCAGTCATCTTGAATTGACATCAGAAGTGAGAAAAATAATAGTTCTTTAATTTTTTTGTGAATACAAAAAAATTCTTATATTAATTTAACAATTTATATAACAATTTATATTAAAATGTCAGTATTTGTTTAAGGCCCGATTGCACCAATGTTACTTTGATTTTAAGCGAGGTTTAAAATTTTCTCCCTCTCTTTCAGTTTTAAGGCCCAGTTGCACAAAAACTTTCTCTGTTTCTCTTTCGCTTTAAAACAAGACAGAAAGAGTTTTAAGCCTCGCTTAAAATCAAAGTAACATTGGTGCAATCGGACCTAAATAAAATATTTGCAATCAATAGACTTATAAAATTTGGAAAACTTCTTGTGCTCTGGTAATCAACAAATAACATATCTATATATCAAAATTATGTCCAACTAGAAAACACAAGTTATATGACAGCAATCAGATTAAAATAAGTACGATTTCATTCTATTACAACATGAAATGAATTTTCACTATTATTTTACAAATATGTGCTATTAAATATAAATGATTTAACATTTTTATTTTAATATAGATATGCTGCAAGAATTTTAGTTGTTTTTTCCTTGCTGATGTCATCAATTTAAAGATCTGTGATGAATGAATAGTCAGGTATATTAATTAGCATTGCGTATAGAAAACTAGCATTGTTTTACGTCAAAAAAATTCGGGAGTTTTGGGAATTTAAAACACTTAAAAAAATCTGAAATTTGTGAATTTTGAGTTTTATTGAAGTTGTTGAAAAATAAATATTTTAGTTTCTTAAAAAGAAATAAAAGGAACGTATTTACAAATATTTAATTATATATTTAATTTACTACACTGAAATAACTGAACTGATAATTTAATATTTATTTGTTTATATATACAGAATGTCCGATAATTCTTCCGACAAAATTCGTGAACATGTAAAGCAGACTAAAAGTAAACTGAAAAGTCCTCTACCATTTGGCAATTTTTGCAACAGTTAACAAGATATTAATTGCTAAAAATTGCCGAAAATTATTTTCAATCATTTTTTACTCAAATATTATACTTGACAGAAAAACTGCAAGAGATAAAAATTGTTTATTTTTTTCTTATAGAGCGCTAAAAATTTTTTAAGAATTTTTTAAGAATTTTTTAATACTATTTTCTCATGTTGGTAAAAATGAGAAAATGCAGTATTAAAAAGTTGATTAAAAATTTTTGAAAAAATTCGTAGAATTTTATGAGAATAAAATTAATAATTTTCAACTTTTGCAGTTTTTCTGTAAAGTTGATAGTATTTGAGTAAAAAATTATTAAATATCAATTTTCAGCAATTTTTAGCAATTAATATCTCGTTAACTATTGTGAAAATTGTAAAAATGGTAGAGGATTTTCCATCTCAATTTAATCCGTTCTATATGTCTACGAACTCTATCGGAAGAATTATCGGACATTCTGTATATCTAAAGTATTTACCTGTTTATATACAAAATAAATATTAATATATAATTCATAATATGTAGTGTCATCGTTTCTTCCTTTGTCTCATTATAGAAGTGTTTTTCTTAACTGAAATATAATATTACATATTCATATTTTTTACAAAATATTATTTTCAAATTAATTTAATATTATAATTA
>NW_017259583.1:5538382-5553972 GCF_001594045.1 Atta colombica
GTGAGCACTAAAATCAGAAATGTATATATTTTAATACTACGATCTTTAAGGATTGTTTTAATATCAAAATCATGCGAGCACCAAATTCTTTGACAGTTAATAGAATTTAAGCCTCGGCGTCATCGATCAGAATGAATTTATTATATTTATTTATATATTCATTTTATTATTTTATGGTTAGTAACAAATTTGAATCTTATCTTTCGAATATAAATTTACATCATTTTAGAATGTGAATATTTTTAAAAATATGTGTACCAAGACCTCTCTAAATATAGGTGTTTTATACAACGGTTTAACATATGTTGAAATATTTGAATTAACATTATATTTGAATTTTTTTTGGTTCTATTTTGGAACAATAAATTAGCACTAAAATCCTTATGTACTTATTTTTTGCATACATGTATATATTTTTATTGTATATATTTTTTTTATGGATCATCCAGCTTACCATTAAGCTGGACTCCTATTTTTTTATTGCTGCTAAACAGTTTGAGCACTAAAATTCGGAATAAGGTACTAAATTAGCACCTAAAAAGCACTAAACTTTTGATCTATTCTGAACTTGATTTTTGATGGTGAGAAGTCCAGCTTAATAAACGTTCGTTATTAGCTATTTAAAAGATTCTTAATAATTTTTCCAGATTATTACATTATATCCTAATAAAAAGTTCGCAACAAAAAAAAATATATAATATTTATTATCTTGAAATATTCTGTGAAAAGTAGATTTTTAAAAGAATCAGTTCTTAATCTTTCCTATATACAGAGTGTAACTGAAATAACTTCCATTAATCATACAGTGCTATTCCTAATAAAAAACTAAGTTGAAAAGTCCTCTATCATTTTGCAATTTTCGCAACAGTTAACGAGATATTAATTTCCAAATATTGCCAAATAAAACAGATAAAATCGATATATAAAACAATTTTAAGATATCTTTTCGTGTTCTTTGTGAAATATTTGAAGAATCTCTTAAAGATATCTTAAAGCCGTCTTATACATCAATTTTATATATTTTGCTCATTGAGTAACTAAAAAAAAAATATTGCGAAAATTACAAAATGGAGGATTTTTCGTCTCAGTTTTTTATTAGGAATAGCACTATATGATTAATGGGTTTCATTATTTTAGTTACACCCTGTATAGAGAGATTCTGATTCATATCGTTCGTAATGTGACAAATCGCGTCGTCGAACAGTCATTCTTGATTTGTGCTACAGTTATTGGTTAAATATTATCAATTATTGAATTTTCTATCACAAATATCATCCATCGAATTACGTGTAATCAAATTCAATAGAATTACGTGTTTGACTAAAATTTCTATAATAATTTCCGATATCTCAATAAAATTAATAACATCCTATTGTCGGCAGTATTATACAGATTAAAATTGTAAACTACTTACTTCTGCGTAAATAAAAACACATATAAAAGAGTAATACAAATCGGTTTAATCCTTCCATAATCACTGTGAGTGGATCAAAACGACTCGAGCATCTTTTACGCTAGATTTCAGAACCTTCCTAGCATCGCGGAAAGATGTATATCTGCTATCGACTAGAGGTTTAAAGCTTCAACTATCGACAGAGATGTTTAGCTTTTTAATTGGACTGTTAGTTATTATGCGTCTACTAGCAGCCATTTCCGCACAGTGCTTTTTTTCTTCTCGGGTCAAAATGTCAGCAAGTGTGACCAATTCGTTTCCATTCATTTCTATTAAACAAAATTATGATTTATATTTTTGCATTAAACTGTAAAAATAAGCAAGATATTGATTGTTCAAGTATCCTTCAAATAAGGATAAAAAAAAACGGAAAGAATATCCATCGTGTCTACGATCCATGTGTGATAAATATTCTCTAAATCTAAATCAGTGGATAATACCGAAGTGGTATACTTAATACTGAATTATGAGCACATCATATTAGTACACTTGATACTGATTAATCAAATTTAACTATAAAAGAAGTTTGAGCATATATAGTTAAAATTATATAGTTAAAATACCGATATTTGCACATTCTAACACATTATAATTCCAATCTTACAATATACGTTAAATGCTATACTTATACACTGAAGCAAGGTTCGCTATAAGTTAGAGATACCACATTTCATTCATTAACTTTTTGAGGACCAGCATGTTTTTGACACTTTTTTATTTTAAGGGCTAGAACTTTTTTGTCAATGTCATGAGGTTGAGTGGCAAAAAAGATGGTGCCACTGTTGAATCCCTAAAAGAGTCTCCGATTCTCTACAGATTAGTTAGTGGCATGTTTAGACCGAAGTGATTATCTACTGATTCAGATTTAGAGAAAAGACTCTATTTGTATATTGACAAGGGACCCAACTGTCCCCCTTCGATTTTAATGAGTTTTTAATATGTTATTCTCCAGATAAAAATAAGTATTTTTTTTATAGTTCTAAAGTCTATACTCTTAATGCTATTCAATTTTCATTCTGAAAATTTTTTTCTATCTCTTACAGTTCTGGCGATATTCGCTTCGAAAGAGAAAAATCAATTTTTTCCTAAGAGTGTTTCATCCCTTAAAAGTGTATGGGCACGTATAAAAAAATATGTGTCACTTATTTCTATCTGCAGAATAACCTACTAAAAGCTCATTAAAATTAAAAATAGATAGCTGGATCCCTTCCCTTGCTGTAGCGAAGAGTAACGTTTTTTATATATATTTTATATATATTTTTTGTATTTTATGTTTTTTAACTTAATTTTGTCTTCAGTATTAATAATAACAATAATTTTTATACTAACAATAACTTAAATCAATAATAAATAACCTTTTATAGGAATTTAATACGTCTGCCTAGCTGCCCCGCCTCCCCCACTTAATCAATCTTAATGAATAAATTATATAATAATGCGTTATTTATACGTTCTCAAAATTCGCAAAAAAAATTTTTTCATTCAGTTAAAAAAAATTTTTTTTTGTGGAAGGATCGTCAGTCCCCTACAACCAATGTTAACAACCGATTTAGAAAATCAACATAGGATTTATGCGATATTTATGTGCTTTCATATTCACATAGCTTCAATTTTTGTGTTCCTAAGATACAGTTTGCTCCCTCTTGGAGCAAACAGTCATACTCATCCCTAAGTCGTTTAAAATTACAAAATTACGCTATCTAACAATGCAAAATATATCTTCGATTTATGCGTTGCTTCCAAACAATTTCGATTTTTGCGCTGCAACCCTTCAGTTATAATCCTGAAAATAATTATAAAATTTCAAATTGGTAATCGAATGGACTGTACAGTTAAAAAATTCCTAATTTCCCATAGAACAATTTAAAATCTTTAAAATCAGACTTTTAATCTCAAAAAATTTTACATTTTTTTTTTGTACGACTAATGATATTACGACAATAATATAATAATTTGAATGTTCGGAGACGTTCTTTATGAATTTCTGCAATTTACAATTTTCAATAGCTTCACAAAAAAATTTTATATTTTTTTCGCAAAATACCTTTTGTCTGTCTCACTTTTTTAGCTGTAGAATATGTTAGCAAATTAAAAAAAAAATAAATTGATGTTTCAAATGTACCGGTTTGACATGGAATGCTACATAATTGTAAGTATATAATTGTAAGTATATAATAATAAAGCCATTTTAAAGAGAAAACATGTAAAATATTAGCTTAATTTCAATATGTATAAATTAGTACAAATTCAGTTGTGTTAATTTTTGCTTTTGTATTGTTTTTTTTATGGTTCTGCCAGCTTAAATCTTAAATCAGCAGTGCCACTGTTTTGTTTAAATTGACACATGATATAGAATTGTTTTTGGCAGTATAAAATAATACAAATTCAATCCTACTGATTTCTTAATATTATTTTTCTTTCTTTTTTTTATTGATCACATATTTTTGAATTGATCCTCAGCTTAATATTAAACTATTAGCGCTATGGTTTTTTCAAAATAGCGGTTTTTAATTTTTTATAAAATTATCATTAATGGTACAATTTAGTACAAAATAAGTACTAAAAATTCTGATAAGTTCAATTTGATTGTGCTGGTTTGGTCCTAGTAGCTTTGTAGAGTTAATAAAAAATATTATATAAACATTTACTTATATATTTGATTTATTCTTGGAACCAATAAACTCAATTTTTATTTTCATTTCACTTAAACAAGGAAATGTAAATTTGATAAATATGATTCTAGCAATTTAGATATTCATAAGAGAATGATTTTATCAAGAGAATATCAAAATATCAAAATAATGGAATAAATAATAAATAACAAACGTTATATTACATTAATATTATATTTAATAAATTGTTATGAATCATTTGATGGATAATCAGCTGTAATGAATTAAGAGGTTTCGCGTACGCAATATGTAATATACATTCCAGTGAAAGGTAAATAATGGAAATAAGAAAGCAGAGAAAATGACAATATTTCCATATTTATATAGCACGAATTCAATCGACATTTATTTTATGATTTTTAAGTAAATGTAATTTCGCGTTATTTATAGTGTTCTCTGAGAGTATAATAGAAAGTTGTATTCACTTACCGCGTCTCGCAGTAATACAGCCAATTATATGAACGACACGTAATAAAGATTAAATAATACTGGCGAACGTAATTATGACTTTATCGTTTTTTCAATCGAGAACGAAATATTGCTTCGAGTTATAATTAAGAACAATAACAGCGAATTTTGTTTACAACAATTGCTGCGAATGTCCTCGTACAATTTCGATTAATCACAATTGGAGATTACATTATCGCGATGAATAATAACGCGACAAAGATTACAAGGTAAAAACCATCACGTTCGGTCAGAATGATCACGATCAAGGCAGAAATCGCGAACAATAATCTGATACTTGAATTTTTTTTATTACGGATACATGTTACTCGAAGAACAGATATGTACATATCACTTAATGCACAAAAAAAATATTTGAAAAATATATGTAAGCTGCGTTTGAATCACATGGCTCACAATCGTCTTCCTATATTTCGATAATTACGTTTAACGCAACATCTTTTAAATTGTTGTGAGATTCTCTAATATATCTGCACTGAAAAAAATTTTTTAAAATGAACGAACTATTACAGAAGATTCTGATTATATCAATCATATCAGAGTTCTGCAATTATCTTACAATTTTAAAATTATAATACATTTAACCAGAAAATTCTGATTTGTCAGTCTATTTAAAAAATAATGTTTTTAAGAATAGACAAATTAGAATTTTTTAGTTGATTTATATTATATATTATAAATTCTATTATAATTCTATTATAATTCTAGTTGAAATAATAAAAATTCTGATTGAAATGATCAGAATTTTTTAATTCGTTTATTTTCAATCAGAATTGTTTCTCAATATAGAAAAAAAAGTGCTTATAACTCAATATAGAAAAAAAAAAGACATCGTCATTTACACTCAGTTTATTCATTTTCCAAATGTTTCCTTTATGCGCCCAATGCCACGTGAATGTCTATATACTGTTCAAGTAATACGTATTCACAATTAAGTAAATTTAAATATTAGATTATGTTTTACTTTAATATGCCATGATTTTCATTGTTTCTATTTAAAATAGAATTCGACCTAATATCTTAATTAATCAGCAATTAATTCAATCAATTCTAACCAAAATAGGCCATACGCAGGAATTGTTTGAAACTTGCGTACGTAATCAACCATGCAAGTCGCACTTTCTCTTAATTCTTTCGTAAGCAAATTCTTCGAAAGAATGTCTCGCAATATCGCATAATATTGGTATAAGATGTAATATTAATTATACAAAATATATGGAAATTAGCTTTTGATACATATATAATATTTGTTTATGATAATTTTTAGATACTGATAAAACTTTTAAATTTCATACGTCAGCTGTAAAATTAAGAAATTCCATTATAACAAAAGATGAAAACGCGAAGGATTAAACTTTATGCTATGCAAGAATATAACGATCGGACGTAGAAACGACTTTTATCAATAATCCAACGTTAACACGCGACTATGCAGTCAAAGCGTGAATTCTATATTTACACAGTATAATTTGCGTTTTTTTCCGGGCCGTGTACGAGACTGTTTCGATTAATCCGATCAAGAGAATATAGTTACGAGTGTGCAATTCGATGGATTTGCATAAATATTGAATAACGAACAAAGCTAGTCCTCGGAATCGAAAAACAGAAAACCGATTGCGTTTTCGATACATGTACATACGATATTTATTTATTTATTTATGCATTTAATAAAAACAAAAGTTTTTTTGTGTAAAGATATCATGTAAACATGATACTTATTCACGACGCGCATTATTAATGATTATTCGCAATTTTGCGAACCGCATTGAATAAATATTACAATACAAACAAACAATTTGTCACAAATACAATATGTTATTTTCATATAGTTTAAATACATTATATTTTGAACTTTTTTTAATTTTCCTGGAAGATATCATCAGCCTTACTCTTATTAATGTAAGCTTGATGTTATCATTAGAAAAAAATGTAATTATGTGTTTTTCCTTTGTACGCCTTACGACATAGATTTTTGTTATTGAAATGACTTTAACAAGATTGGTATTTATGCACCATAAAATGCTGCCATTTTTGTATATAGGGTAACTCTGGCCTCACCTATCAAAAACTTAATTTATTAAGTATATTTACTATATTATTATATATACTATATTATTTACTATATTTATAGTAAACGAACTATATCAGTAAAAACTTTGTACTGTCTACTACTATGAAAAAAATATTAGAAATCCGAAATATTTATTTTTCATATTAAAAAATAAACTTTTTGAAACCCTTGTATTTTTGCTGCATATCCGATACATAAAAGTGGAATATATGGCTACTCATAGGGATAGGAGGAATATGTACGGCTGATGAAAAATTTACAAATAATGCATATCAATAAAATATATAATGATACAATAACTTATAAAATGTGTTTATAAAGTTTTATTAAGGAATAAGAAAATGGTAAATATGTATATGAAGTAATAAATGATAATTACAATCTTTCTACTTATATTACAAGTGACATGAGGTACATATTTCATATAATGTGTTTATTGCATGTAGTACACTGAATTCAATCTGCATACTTTATATGTTTTAGGCATAAATCCCGCTTGCTAAAAATGCCGTATATCCCAAACAGATGGGATATACAAGATAACAAACTAAACAAACAATATGAAAGCAAAGCACTTGTATTTTGCTACACGACATGCTTTACTATTCCACTACACGTATGTATCACGAAATAATCACTAACTTTTACACACCTACAGTAATCTTTTTATGTAGATTATAATTTATGATGGCGTTACTTATTATAGTAACAAATCGATTCAACTCCCAATAATTTCATTAATATTAACAGTAAGAAGTTAAAATCATAATACAATATAACATAAAGGCATATAACAGAGCAGTTGCGGGAAAATTACTCCCATTCCTTCTATTTTTTTCTGACTTCTGTGGCGTAAATCTCAGCGCGGCATTATTTGCCGGAATTACCCTAATGATTTTTATATTTACGATGCTGAAATCAAAACAATAAAAAATTGCGATTAGTATTTTTAGTAGAACCGATTTATATCTTTCATACTTTCTGATACTTCTTGCAACGAAACGGATTCTGATTCTATAAAACAAACAATAAGCACATGCCCTTTTTTATACACTTATTATTTTTTTGAACATGTTTCTAATAAAAAAATTTAAGACGTTTCGTATGTATACTTTTATATAAAGTATTATCATAACTGATTGTAATTTTAGCTGTCTAATTAAGTAAACTAATCACAATTGTGGTTACAGGAGCAGATTTGATAAAATATAATATTACATAAAAATCATTCATATGAAACATCTTACATTTTTTCCGACATTATATTGACTTCGCGAATATTTTAAAATGAAAAAATTTATTATAAGAAATTCTTATTAATTACGTAAATATTTTAAAGTGAAAAAAGGGAAACTTATATAATATGTTTCGAATTTATATATTCCAGACAAAAACAGTAGCTACTTTTTACACACTGAGAAAAATTTGTGGTTGAAAATGGACGTACCAAAAAATTCTGATCATATCAGAATTCTGATTATCTTAATTATAGAATTATAATACATAGAACCAGAAAATTTTGAATTGTCTAATTTCAATCAGAATTCTAATTAATACAATCATCTTTTTCCAGTGCAAGTATTTAATTAGTGTTCGTGTAGAATCATAAAGCGTTCATCAATATTCGAAACAATGCGATTATTGCTTCCGTAAAGTTTCAACTTAGCTGCAGCCATTTGCAACGTTTCAAATTATGAAGTTACTCTTCCACTGGTCGTGACGTATGTTTATTTGTTCCGAGCAATTTTCAATGTCGGTGGATATTATACGAAGGTGACATCTGCAATTTGTGTGATTAGAATGAGCTTGTGAAACTCTTCGATACGAGAATTTATATTTTTAATTAATAGATCAACTGACATTTGCTCAATAAAATTCTGTTGAGAAATCTGACGAAATTTATGAAGCGGAAATCGAATGTAAAACAAACTTTTAATGTCAATTTAATGTCAATTAATTGCGCAATTCGCACTAAAGAATTTAAGATATAACAAAAGCATTGAGACATCAACAAGTTCACTGCGAGTTATGATTATTAGTTATCAGTTAATATAACGTTTCACAACACACAGTTTGAACGTAAGAGAGAAAGTGTTTGAATGGTTTACTCGAGCCGAGAGTAGCGAGACTTGACGATTACAACGAAAGTAGATTTTGCGTAAAGCGTATGATTACGGCGCAGCTTTATCGAAAACGCCGATTGAATCATTACGTATTATGACGGTTACGAACGCGCGCGGGACAACAAACAAATGAAAGTTTTTTTTAACAATACTTAATCATGTTACTCTTATCTATGTTTATAATTTTTCGTATTGTTCTTTTCTTTCTTATGTACACAAGGTTGTCACAAATTCTTTATCCTAAAATTTTATAACTTTCCCTGAGTTCCAGTAAAATAAAATTTCATAATTTTCAATGATATTTTTCCCTAACTTTCAATATTTTCAAATTTTTTATATTTTCGTTCTGATTTGGAAAATTGGATTTGATTTTACATTTTGTTGAGAGATCAATTTAATATGATAATATAAATTACTATTAATATGCTGCTACTACTTGCATTTTTAATTGTTAATTGATAGTATTCTAAAACTGAGTAGGTGTGATATGTATATTAAAGCAAGAATTTTAATTTTTCAAATAATTCTGTCAAATTTTTTGACTTTTCTCTGATTTGCCTGATTGTTTTTTCGATATCTCTGATAGTTTTCTGATTTCGTCACAGTATTGTGACGATTCTGATATAGTTAACAAGTTTAATTATAATAGAGAGTTTTTGCAATAAATCCAGATACGGTGAACGCTAAAGTCACATTATTCTTTTCTTAAGTAATTGTTAAGAAAAAAATAATCTTGATCGTAGCTTTTGAATAAAAGTGGTATTGCAAAAACTCGCTATTATGCACATGAAAAACAAAAAATTAAAACGTAAATTAAATGACTAATATATTCTACGCACAATAGCTTTCTTATGACCGCGACCGCGTAACGTACATGTACGAGGTCACAATTAATATTAATTAAATGGTTTGAAATATATAAATTATAAAGATTGTAACATCAAGAAAAAACATTACCTTCAGTATTGTTTTGCGAGTAAAATATTTTTTTAAATATATTTTTTTATGATAATTTGAAAATATTTGATTCATTTACAATTTAAAAATATTTTATTAACAAAACAATTAATGATTTAAATTAATGATTTTCTTGAAGTTAAATAATGGCACCATTATAATTATAATAATATTCTAAATAATTATGACTGTCATGATCTTGTAAAATGACACTTGGGAGAAATATTATCACATTAAAAATATATTTTTAAACATTATAAATATAATGTTTTTTTATCGTACATTCAAACAAGTTTTATCCTGTGTATAAATGGAAAAAAAATTTCTTTAAAAAATATATATTATTTTCAATAAATATGGGCAAGTACATACATTTTTAAATGTACTGACATTTTTAGGTAAAATACATTATTTAAATAAAATTAGCATTTCTTACATTACATATATCTATTAAATACTTATATTATTAACTCCATAAAACTAGCTTTCATATAGAAAATATAGAAAAGTCAGTTCATGTAAATGCAATGCAATAAATTAAAACGTCAAGACTTTTTTAAAAACGAGCTAATGTAGACTAATAAAATTCGTCTTTTATTACATTCGTATAGTGCGTATAAATTTCAAATTTCAAACGTTTCAACTTACAAAGTCTTCCTCAGTGATATTAAAGAAAACGTATTCATGTAATTCTTTCCAATGTCAACGAACTAACATATAATACATAATAAAAATTATTGTTCAAAGCTAATTTTATTTATTTTTTCCTGCGTTAAAATATTACGGATCAAAATAGGTATCCAGTCAGAAGCTTAAAAGTCCATAATTGTAAAATTGTGTTTAACTAATTCGGTTGTTATCGAGAAGTTCAGTTAACAATTTCATAAAACATCATTCCGAAGGATTTCTTCAACGACTATCCTATTATATTGTTAATTTATATAGAATAGTCAATTTCAAAATGTGTCCTTGTATATAATAAAACGCTATTAATTGTCAGACAATTTGGAATGGACTGATCGAGCGATAATTTGTATCATATGTTCGTTGAATATTGGAAGGAGTTACATGAATACTTTCTTTCTATCTTCTTACTATCACTGATAAAGAATTTGGAAGTCAAAACGTTTGAAATTTGAAATTTATAGCATTATACGAATGTAATAAAAGACGAATTTTATTAGTCTACATTTGCTCGTTTTTAAAAAAAGTGCTTTGACATTTTAATTTATTGCGTAGCTTTCTTATATTATCATATCTTTTATAATCATATCATTATCAGCTCCATAAAGCAAGACCAAAATCAGCAGAATCAAATTAGATTTATTAGAATTTTTAGTATTCATTTTGTACTAAATTGTACCATTGATGATAATTTTCTATGATATTTTCATGTGCTATTTCGGAAAAAAATCATGGCAGTATTAAGTTAATATTAAGGCAGAACCAATTCAAAATAAAAGAAAAAAAGAAATCAATAGTATTGAATTTGTACTATTTTATACTGCCATAAACAATTCTATATTATATGTTTTCAAGAAAAAAGTGACGCTGTTAATGTAATATTTAAGGTAGGATCATAGAAAAAAATAACACAAGGACAAAAATTAACACAATTGAATTTGTACTAATTTTTACCATTGAAAGTAAGTTAAAACTTTACATGTTTTCTTCTTAAAATGATTTTGTATATATTTAGTATATATTTCGTATATATTTAATATATATTTACAATCTATGAGACATTCCATGTCAAACTGGATATCTTTGAAACATCATTTTACTTTTTTTTTTAATTTGCTAACATATTAGAGGAAAATCACCGATACATAGATCTCCTAAAGACATTCCTTTATTTCTCAAAAACTATTGCACTTTATTAATACTAATAAAATAATGATCTATTTATATATGAGCTAATTAAAGAAGTACAAACTCATAATTCAATTGTATTTGTGACTTGTTTCTGTATCAAATCAGTTAAAAACAAATTCTATGAATACGAAAATAAAATTCTTACGATTTTCTTTTGCAAATTGCATAGTTTAAATAATAGTGACTATACTACTATTGATAATATTACGTCATTTTAAATGCTTATAATTTCTTGGTTTGATTCGATTTGAATGCCTCACGGAATGCCTTGATTGTGAATATATATTAATAAAATCATTTTAAGAAGAAAAGTTTTACCTTATTTTCAATGGTACAAATTAATATAAATTCAGCTGTGTTAATTTTTGTTCTTGTTATTTTTTTTATGATCTTGCTAGCTTAAATATTACATTAATAGCGCCACTTTTTTCTTGGAAACATATAATATAGAATCGTTTTTAGTAACACAAAATAGTACAAATCCTATTAATTTCTGATATTTTTCTTTTTTTCTTTTAATTAATTGGTCCTGCCAACTTAATATTAAGCTAGCACTACGAAATGGCACATGATACGAAATTACCATTAATAGTACAATTTAGTACAAAATACTAAAGTACTAAAAATTCCAATAAGTTCGATTTGATTCTGTTGATTTGGTCCTGCTAACTTTATAGAGCTTTTATTATCGTGTTATATTAAGAAGTATAGTACTCTTATAATATTACTATAGAATTTTTATAATTTTCAAAATATTGATTGAATCATTCAAAATTCAAAATCAATTAATATCAATAAGAATAAAATGTGATATCTGTATATATATATCGCAAAACGCAAACTCTACTTCGATTTTTCATATAGTGCAACAATATTAGATACTATTAACATCTCTAATATGAAGAAATTTAACTCAAGCCTGCAAAGGAGAACAATATGATTTTTAATTGCACATTATTTGGTTTTTCTGCGGAAATTATTCATAAGAAAAAAAGACAATTAAAATCTGCGCTACGTAAGAAAATTGCTGCCGAGTTAGTAGATAAATAAAAAGATGTCAACATAAATAAAGAGGCTAACAAATTAATGGCATTGGCGTTCCACTTATTCTATTTGATGCAACTGTTTTGCATAAAACGAAACAAATTGAATCGGATAGATGTTTGTAATTATAAAACACAGATTTCATAAAAAATTCTTGTGTTATGAGGGATAATGTAGTATGTTTTGAATATTCAAAATGCAAAGATACTACATTGTCCCGAATTATTTATAATAAATCCAGGATCGTGTGAATTGGTTTCAGAATAACAGTTAACATATAAAAAAGCGCATAAGCGAGATGCTAATTGTGTTTTAATTTTAGATACTATTGGGATAAGAAAAAAATTATTGTTTTTATTTTGAGACTTTGCCTCCTCTTTTATTATTCAGTTGATCGACGTCTTGTTTATTATTTAAATTATAATAGTTTTTGACGATCTATTGTTAACATGTAATTCACAAGAACTGTTATTTAGAAATTAACGTTATATTGTTATTTTGTATTCTGCATCATTTGATCCAATGTTTCAAGATGGCTTTTTTGTGTATTTAAGTCAATGTTTTTTTACTTGAATTTTATTTAAAAATGTGGCTAAAGATTTTTTGGTTTAATGTTTTAACAGATAGTACAAACAGATAGTACATCGATAGATTTATAGATTTGATATTGATCTAATCTATAAATCTATCGATGGTGACTTCGTTCAGACATTCAAGGAAAAATCGTATTGGTAAGGAAGACTTCAAAGTGAGTCGAAACGTACAATGTTTTTTAGATTTATGGAATAAAGAAATAAGAAGTTTGAGATTAAAGTTTGAGATTTTCTGCGTACTGACTACCACATTGACTCATTCATTGTAGATTTTCAGATCAATTTTTTATGTCAGAAAAGAAATTACGTCTTCCTAATGACAAAAAATCTTTCGAATTTTTTAAAATCCGCACAGATCGAACATTTTTTTCGGAAATCGGGCGTTCTCTCCCCAAAGAGTTCTGTCGATTAGCCTACATGAATCGAATCGAAGTACTAAAATAAATGATGAAGTTATAATCCTTTAAAATTTCGGATTCGTGAAGTTAGCCCCTCGATACTTCAAAGTAGACTGTCGTAAGAGGATGTAAAATATGGCGTAAAGACAGGAAGTAAATGAAATGGATTATTCCTATTTCGAACGCCTTATTACTTTACTGTTAGCTAATTTTAAGTTTATTATGAAATAAGGCGCGATAAGACGCGCAAGAATTTCTTTTTACTGCTTACTACCATTGTAGAATGGGCTTTTAGAAGTCTTCGGAAGACAACCAGAACTCTGCTTATTTTTCCAAATTTTGAAAAAGCGGACCATCTTCACAGAGGTACGAAATAGAAACGCAAGGATTAATAAATTGTACTGACATAAAAAAATTTAATATTTTTATTAAAAGATTTTATCTGAACACATTGTTAAAGATTTATCGAGCAAAAAATAAAAATAAAAAATAAAAAATTTTCACTGTCTGTCTTTATTTTTTATCATCCGGGGAATAGAATTCGAAATATATTGGAAAGATTGCGCCTCTATTATTTATCATCGACATAAATATCAATTCTAGTGTCGTTTTGAGCAGTAGTTTTTAAGTTATCTTTTTAAAATATAGAAATAAAATATAAAATAAAAACACTAGATGTGGATTCGGCACTAATTCCGAATCATTTTATATTTAAATAATCATAGTATTTTTCAATAAATGTACATATCATAAGATTCTTTAGCATTGTTTTGTCTCTTTTAAGTGTCAATTAATTTTAATTTATTAGGAAGCGCTACATTTTATTGATATCGTTAACTAATTAAATTTGCGAAGTTAACGTATGTATCTTTTAAAATTCATTCTAATATCATAAGAATTGTCTTATGGCAATTATTTTATAATAAGTAGTAATAAATAGCATTAGATTCCAAAAAAAAATCGTTATGCTTAGTTGAGATTAAATGTGTCTGCGATATTTGTTTAATCAATATGTTATAATCCAGGACTCAGTAAAATAACCAATACGATTTATTTAAAATAAAAAATAAGTTTCAAAAATTTATTTAAAATATAAAATCGTAAGAATCGGTAAAGTAATTGATACGACTTATTTGAAAAAAAATATAAAATAGGTTCCAAGAACTTATTTAAAATATTAAATAAGAAATAGGTCACAAGAAATTATTTAAAATATAAAATAAAAAATAGGACCCGAAAATACATTAATTTATTTAAAATATAGAATAACTTTTATTTTAAATAAGTTTTCGAAGGCAATTTCTTATTTTAAAGAAACTTAATTAAAAAAAAAAAAGAAATATATAGTTTAAATAATAATATGTACGTTTCAATTAGTAAACACAAAATATTTTAATGATTTTCAATAAGTCAAGGCTTATTAAATTTTGACTTATTGATTATATTGCGTGTACACGAGCCTATTTTTCTATTTTTAATGATTTTATTTATTTGAATATATGAATATATATTTGTTGCAACTGCGATCCACAATGAAACTAGATTATCCCTGCAATCGATTATCGATCAGAAATCAAACGGTGCTGCTGATTGTCTTCTACAATCGAGTCACCCGTATCTACTACTTATGATGTTAGACGAGAAACTATTCTGTATAGACATACTAAATATAGTCAACCAGATTAATCTCAGTAGTGATTTAATTAGTGATTTAATATTGTTTTCGCCTATCCTGTAGCATTCCGCATCTTTTCCAATAACATTTATAATGTTTCAGTTTTTTTATAACTATAGTCTATAATTAATTTTTAATAGTAATTAATTTTTATAGTATTAATTTTTATAGTATTCGCGAACCACAGGTGAAAAATTGAAACGGATCATATGTGGGTATATTTTGTACCCCACACATAAATATATAATTTATATAACTATT
>NW_017259583.1:5554072-5566032 GCF_001594045.1 Atta colombica
TTTTATTGCGTAAATTTATTACAAAAATGTTTAAAAACTTGTCAAATCTTACAAATGATGCCATCCCGAAAAGATTTATTTGTTTTAAGTGTATCGAAATAGAATAGTATAGACGTGTATATGTAAAAAAAATGTTACCATTCATAATTTAATTGTTTTTGTAGCTAATTAATTTTCATTAATTTTTATTGTAATTTTATAATTAATTATCATTGATTTTTAATTGTTAATAATTGTAAATAAACTTGAATAAAATTGCATCATGATCCACAATCAGATCCTAAAACTAGATGGTGGATCAATTATAATTTCATTATATACATGTTTCATTTTATGACCGATTATTTCGCGAATCGATGATTTTATTGAAAAATTTTTCGAACGAAAGTTGCATGGTTTGAAGGGAGACATATAATGGAAATATGGACTTGACCTTGTCAAAATCAGGTCAAGGTCATTAATGTTTTTTTAAATGGAAACCCCTATTTTTTATTACATATTCTTGTAGCTTATCTCGAAAGCTTTTCAAAATATTACAATAAAGTTACATTTCATTGAGTACTTTCCGAGTATGGAGCTCGAAAATTACAGTACCGCCGGCGTTATCCACGTACGTATGCGCGTGTGAGCGGGATTCTTATGTGCGCGTTTTCGCGATTTATTCATACTGCTTAACATACGCTCACGCGCACAGAATTGAATTCAATCCTTCTCAATTGAACGATTCAATTTTTTTCTTTTTTCGTTTAGCTTTTTTTTCAATTTTTTTATATTAGTGAGCTTTTTTCAAAATGGCCGCTTATAGTTCAAATGAAATCATTGATATTATTCTTGTGCTTGGCGAAGTTGGACGAAATTATTTTAAAGCAGAAAGATTGTATTGTAATAAATCCGTTTAGACAACATTCAAATGCAATGCAGATAAAAAGAATTTTTTTTATTACGAGAAATGTCAAATTATCTTAATCGGCTGGATCAGTGATTGGTCTTGCCTTATAACTTAATAAAAAAAAAAAAAAAAAATATTAACGAAAAGTAATTTTATTATAATATTTTGGAAAGCTCTTGAGATAAGAGCTAGAAAAATAAGAGTAAAAAAAAGGATTTTCATTTAAAAATATTAATGACCTTGACCCGATTTTGACAAAGTCAAGTCCATATTTCCATCATGTGTTCCCCTTCAAGCTATGCAACTTTCATTCAAAAAATTTTTAATAAAATCATCGATTCACAAGATAATCGATTATATCACTTAAAATGAAACACCTCGTACGATATGCATGCGTAAATCATTTTTATTATTCTTAGGAGATGTAGTAAAGCCATCAAAACGGATAAAACATTTGATGAATTGATTCGCAATTTTAATACATGGGTCTGATCGTGGATAATTATCATTACTTTATTTAATTCAAATTAAAACACATAAAACAGTAATGAAATGAAATAAAATCATCCATAATGTAAATCTTTATGATCAATCATAACTATTAAACTATTTTATTAATTATTTGATATTGTTCTGGATAAAAAAAAATATGAATTTGTTTTAAAGAGCGATCCACAATCAGCGGTTTTATTCTATATCCATGTAAAATGTACATTATTAAATATTTATGGATTTCCTGACGTATTATTTAACTTTATAATACCAATACAAACATACATATATGTATAAATTTCTAAATTGTGACAAGCTTATCGAGATACAAGCTTAATAAATTCTGCTAATATAAAAAGATCAACGATGATGATCAAGGATACTCGAATGCATCGTTAACGAGTAAAAAGAGATGAGGTGAATCATAAATTTCTCCACCGTTAATTTCTTTTACATTCAAGGATGACAGATATCGCACAGGATACACAAACAAGTTGAGTTTCATATTTTGAAATTCTCGATAAATTAGAAAAAAATTGAATTAGAAAGAATTTGAGTTACAACACTAAGAAAAAAGTATTGGATATTTGTGACTATAATTGCATAATAAAAGAATTAAATTGATTAAAGTTCTGTTTTTATAATTATTATTGCTACAATATTAGTAATAATAACTATATTTATAATTCTATAAATAAAAAGTATACATATAATTGGCTAAAATGATTATTAAAAACGAATAATATAAATCATGCCAAAAATAGAGCACTTAACTAAATTATTTTTTCATATAATTATATAATTTGTTTGAGTTGCTATTTATGACTACAAATAAACAAGTATAAAGTAATTATGATTAGAGCTCCGTTTTCATAGTTATTATCGCTATAATGTTGATAATAATAATATTTATAATTCTATATACAAAAAAATATATACAATATTAAGTCTGTTTTTTATTGCTGCACTTTTTGAACTAGTACATACACACATAGTGCAATAAAAAACAGACTTATAGTTGGCATCCAACAATGACTATGAATAGTATAAATCATGTTACAAAAATAAAACATTTAATTATAATTATTTTACTATGTAATTCTAAGAGATTTGTTCGCATTGCTATTTGATTATAATTGTTGATAATAATACAATGTTAATAACAATAATATATAATACAAAATAATAACTATATAATATACAAAAAAATATACATAGTTGGCAAAAATGAATAGTATGAAGTATGAATCATATTATAAAAAGGGACCTAATCAAATAATTTTATCATACACTTATAAGAGGTTTGTTTGCATTGCTTGAAATCCCCAAAAAGCAAATGTTTGCACTTAAATAAATATATATTCGCGTGTTAAAGAGAAAGAAATCGAAGATTCTGAATGCAAAAAGTGCAAGCAACGCGAGTATAGACCCAAGTATAGTCACACAAATACCACAAATACTTTTCTCTTAACAGTCTATAAGTTAGAAAGAGAGAACGATAAACGATTTGCAATAAAAACAATATGTCGTAAAAAACGATACGTCAGGTAAAATGTTTATCGTCAACCAGAAGAAAGTTGATTCTCGACGATGAGGAGGATAAGCGTAACTCGCAATGACGAGGTCGGATCCTCATGGAACATCAGTTACCTCCGGGTGTTCCTGATGCTCCCCTCAGGTCGTTCAGGGTCTCTCTCCACAGTCCACAGGACGGATCGATCGCAGGTGCGTCACTTAACCTCCAAGTAACGCCGGTACACGCGCGCGTGCACGCTCTTCAATCACGCGGTCCCGCCCCGGCGCGGCGTTGCGGATAACGCGATCGCGCGGATTACCACGCGCGGGTTACACCCACCTGCTATTACACGTCCTTTTCTTCTCCCCGGTGCGATGGTTCTCCCGTACCTGTCCACTCGTACCCGTCGCCGTCACCGAGCACCCTTTATCCGATGAGCACCACGTAACCGGCAGCAGCTCGTTGGCGACTATGTAATCTCGCAGTAACAGTAGCAATAACGGCAGCACTCCGCGTTCGTCGTTGTCGTCGTCGTCTCTTCTTCTGTCACCTAACCGCGCACATAAACGCATACACGGCACGCGAAGCACCACCTTCCGCGTTGGAGTACGGTAAGCGCGGAGGCAACAACCTCGGCGATTCTTCCGTGACCGTCGTTACTTCCCCTCGGTGCCGGCGGTCGGTCGGGTTCCTTCCCGCGCGGCGGTCGCGACCTCGTGATGAAGTGTGCCGATGTACGAGGCAAAGCAAGTGAATGACGAGAAATTACACGCTTTTAATCGTCGCTTCTAACCGTCGCGGCTCGGTAAACTCAAGTAACGATTGCTCGCCGTCGATCGCAAGTTTTCTTTAGTCCGTCAGGCGGGCGGCACGCGTCAGTCTTCCTCCTCTTCTAACGTCGCCCAGCGGTGGATGTACGAAAGGGGGAGACGAAGCGGAAGAAGAGGGACGACGGAGACGAGGAGAGAATGAGAGAGAGAGAGAGAGAGAGAGAGAGAGAGAGAGGGAGGGAGAGGGAGAGAGGGACTGGCGCCGCTGCTAAGCTCACACACGCGGTCACGCTCGAGCGACGACCGTCCCCGCCTTTTAGCACCGACGCTGCCGCCGTCCACTGCCGCCGACGAGTCTCTCGTCTATGCCACTCGCTCGCCCGCTAACCAGGCGAACGTAGTCGATCGCGCCTTCCTCGGTCCTCCCCGACCGTCGACCGCGTCCTGCCTACCTAATTCTATTCTACCACCGCGCTCCTTTCGTCTCCCTTCGGTACCGGCGCAATTCTCGTTCTCTCCATCTACATTCTCTCTTCTGCTCTCCCCTGTGTTACCTCCTCCCTTCCGTTACTTACGCGCACTTCCGCACCGGCTTCTTTCTTTCTTTCTTTCTTTCTTTCTTTTACCGACGAGTTACTCCCTTTTTTCCTCTTTTTTCACTATATGCGACGTTGTTCGTTCGAAAGCGAGAAATTGCTTCGCACTTAAATCTCGCGTGGCTGTTCTTTAATTGATAACCGCGCTGAGTAGATAATCACGTAGACGGAAATGGCAGAATGAGCAGATGTCATGGGTGCGGGAACAATGTGGCAGCCTTGGCAGCCGGTAGGCCGCGACGACTGGTCTCATCGCAAATCTAGTGCCATCTTGCGGTATGATGTCCAACCGTCATTTTGTCATGAGCTTGTAGTATCTCGTGATGTAACGTCAAGTGTGAAATTTGCCTAATCCAGGAGGCCAAAAGCGTCTTATTTATCTTGCATCTAATTATAATTAATTTTGAAAGACTCAATTTATTTCTTCTGCACTTGAGACGACTTCGCTTATGTTAATAATTTTGTTTCCTAACGGAAATTATTATTCTCTTAAAAAACTTTTCCTTGGCAAGTATAGGCAAGAAAACAGAAGCATTTTATCAGTTTGAATATGTGAATATTGTAAATATGTATGATAAATTTTCATTTTATGATTATTATTCTAATTTATGAATTATTCTCTTATAAATATTTTATAATTCCTATAAAATGATTATTATTTTCATTGTTATTTCGTATTTTTTTAGCTCTTAAATAGTAAAGGAAACTTTTGAATTTTTGAATTTTTGAACTTAATATATGAATATTGATAACTATTTTTATGCAGTTACAATCCAAAGGAAAAATATTAGATTAATGGAAAATTATCATTAGAACGATAATAGTATACAATATTTGATTTAAATAGTTTTAAAATTATTTTTAATTGATTTTTATGACATATAATATGTTTTTGTAAGGACTGATCTAAATATCTAACAATGTAAAAAAATAAAATAAATTTTAAAAGAAAAAACAGAATGTTGATCCGATTTTCCTGTTTTGGGAACCATTTAATAGATCACACAGATCTTTGTGATTTTTTTCTTTGTATTATATTACACACGGTCCTATATGCGGTCCTGCATATATATTGCATATATATTAATTATATTAGTATAATTATATTAATATAATTATTTAACATTTTACAACTTTACATAGAAAGTATATTATGAGGAAAAATCAGTAAAACAGGACATACTGGTACATTTGTGCACCAAGCGAAACCGTTTTTCTTTCTTTTTCTCGTTAAATCATTGCATCACATAAAGTGCGCAGAAAACTGCTTTTTTTTACCATGACGATTTTTATCATCATCAAGTTTCTACAAAGTTTAGATCAGGAATTTATTTCAGTATTTTAGAATAGCAAATTCTTATTTCACAAACATTCAAAACTTGCTAAATCTAAGTTGCAAATAGACTTAATGTGCACGCTTTAATGTATTTAAGCAAAACAAAATGTTATGACATCAAAATGGTTCTAAAATGATTAAAAGTCACTTTTCAATTAGTCATAATTTTAATATCATTTTGATGATATTGTTGTTTAGATAATAAATCTTCCTCTCTTAAACTATTAATTTAGCAAAAATTTTATTATTTTCGATATTTTATATATCCGAACATAAACAACAGCATAAATCGGGTATCTATGATGCATAAAACATCAAAATCAATAAAATTTTTCTTTTTCCTGCATAAAAATCTTTATCGTGTATTATTTATCTATGAAAAAAAGATACTTAAAATTTGTGAGAAATATATTTATTATTATATATTTTATTATATATTTTCACTGAAATAAATATTTAAATACAGCAAAATAAAATTGTGTTCTTAGTACAATTTTAGTCATCTATTAGTCATCTATTAGCACAATATATAAATTATCTATTTTACTTTTTTGTAATTAGTGAGATATATATATTTTACAGAAATGTAAAATATTTCGGTATCATAATCAAATTTTTTCATAACTAATAAAAATCGAAGGAAACGTATGTCATAAATAACATTTGCTTCGCAATACAATTCGACATTTTTCTCTCAGTAACATGACATGGTACAGGATGATTTTCATAAAACATACATGGTCTACGTAACATGATATATAGGATGGTTCTGTTTATAAGAGTACTAAAATATGATTATCAAATTAATAATTAACGAGATATTTAATATTTCATTCAATATATACATATCAGAAAAAAATATAAAATATAAAATATAAAATATCTCTTAAATTATTGACTTTTTAAATATCTATATCTTAATACTTTTATATACAGAATAATTAGAAGAATCATATTATGTAAAAAATCATATAATTCAACTTAAAAAAGTAGGGATGACCTTTATATCTTTTTAGTTTCACCTAGAAAAAACAAAGTAACAAAACTGTTGTTGTTCCTCTCAAAACTGTTCCACTTTCGTCTGAAATGTTTTCTTCTTCTATTTTCCATATTTTTCGAGTTATTGGTCACACTTTATAAGCCATCCTGTATATACATACATAGTTATCTGCAGAATGTAATTAAATTTTGTTGTAAATTAATTATAAACGGAAAAGAACATGAACAAATAAATTATAATTTTATTTTGTTTTAAAATAACGAGTTTATACTTAACTAACCTTCGGCTGATAGTAATAGGAAGTAGCAAAAAATCAATAAAACTGATAATAGAAATCAAAAGCGCATATACATATAATAAAATGAAGTATGTCTATTTGCTTGCCCGCGTAGTTGGATCTTGAATGAATGAACTTTATCTCGTTAAATACTTAACTTAATCTTGAGTAAGCGAACTTTACTCGTTAAATGTAGTTTAAAGTAAATTTAACCGTGTACAATTCATGATATTTTCGCACGAGAAGTGTTGTCTGTATTTAATCTTCAAATTGCGCAATTGAAATAGTAATAGCGTATTTAATTTTATGCAGCGGCAAAAATCATTAGTCGAAAAGATTAATTTGCACGAAAAGCTGCACTGAAAAATATACCAAATTTTAATAAATATTTATTTGAATAGTATTAATTAAAGACAAGAGAGAAGAAGAAGAAGATCCTAAAGTGAAACCCAATTATCGTATAAAAATCTCTGACTTGATTAAACGAAATTAAAAAATTCTTTTATAGAATAAAATTCTTTTATAGAATTAAAGTAGATACAAAATTAGGAGAGATGGTGCAGTGGACTTTATATTAAAATCGAAAAAGTTAAAAATTTACTTTTTTTTTATTTTAGTATAAAGATCATTGTACCATCTGCTAATTTTTGTGTCTATTTCAATTTTGTAAAAAGATTTTTTGATTTGTTTAATCAATTTGAAAAGTTTTATATGACTGTAATATCAATAATTTAAAATAATTATTCCAATATTTTCTTAAGACTTAGTTTCTAACTAAATCTAAAATTTTTTCTCAGTGTAAAGTATCTAAAAATTTAGCTAGAAATAGATATAAAAATAATTTTGTTTGGATTATCAAAATAATTATGTAAAACGCTTAAATTGATTGTTGAAATGTTAAAACTTGTAATATTGTTATCAATATTTAGTGTTCTATGTAATTATTTTGATGGTTCAACAAAATTATTTTCAGATTTGTATCTAGCTAAATTTTTAAATGCTTCAGCAAAATCGTTTTTGTACGTTTAATGCATCGAGTTGACTATATATTTCTCTCGCAAATTACAAATCCAGCTTTGTAACGCCGCGCCGTGACTTCTTTTCTATTGGCGAGGAGTACGCAAGTTCGCCACAAGTTCGCGGGAGAGAAGAAAGTGAGTAAACCGGACCGGAATGGGAGTAATTCCGGTTATCTTTGGAAAAAAGTAGTAAAGTTGCCGTCCCATGTAACAGTCGCCAAAAGTTACGCAAGTCACGATGCGTGCAGTCGTTGGTATAAATCGACGACGGTTATAGTGGCGGCAGTCAGCGAAAGCGATCTGTTGCTCACTGGTCTCCTTCTAACAGTAAACGGGATGCTGGCCGTTCGTACGTTGTTCCAACGGAACTCGATTTTTCACACAGTCTTAGAACGGCGATTTTTCATCCCGATATCTTGTGATTACGAGATTCGATCCGGCCAGTTCTTTTCCTTCTTCTTTGGCATGTAAACACATTTCTTCTTGTTTTTCTACAACATTCTCTCATAATAAACTATTCGATATCGTAATATACACGGAAAAAATATATCTAAACATTTAACTAGATGTAGATAAAAAAAATAACTTTTTTAACGATATTTGATATTTTTTTGTAAAAAAGTCAATTAGCGATGTACGCCAGATTGGATCTTCCTTTTCTCGTATATATATATATGAAAGTTACTTTTTGAATAATTGTATAAACTAAATAACGAATTACTTTTCAGAATAACTTGTAACGATAACTGACTTGTACCCTATAGCTCTAAGAAAAATCGTAAATTCACTCACATACTGCAACATAATAATCAATCTCTAGATGAAAGAAAAAACAGTTTTTTGAGGTATAAATAGAGGCTCATGGAAGCGTACTAGTTAAAAAAAAACTATTGACAGTTCGTCCGTATATCTTACGATATCTCAGTTCCGTATATCTCAGTTCGATTCAATTAGATGAAGAATTCGGGTGCTTAATTAAGCATTCAATCTTGTGAAAAATGACTAATCTTCGAGAAGTCACTTATCTAGATTTAGACCCACTTAGACAGACTAACTCTTCAGGAGCTCCAGCCCTTCCTCATTTTCGGGAGTCTACTTCAAATTGGAAATTCCACACATGTCAAATTCACATATGTGGAGTCTTCCACCATTTCACATACAGATCGCCGCCTCTGGGCTTGCGTGTGTGCACGTACATTTTATTTATAACAATAAATTACACTGTGTATCGATAATCACAAACTAGAAATTATGACTTCAGTGGAAAATTTATTATCTTAGAAAAACTCTGTATTTGAATTTTAAATCCTTTATAAAATGTAAAAAAATAAAATATTCAAATTTAAAAGAATACACTTTATAGTGAATGAACAATATACATTCATGATTTCTGATCAGAATTTCAAGATAACTTTTTTATAAAAAAGTTAAATATTGTAAAAAAGCTATGTTTTGCACATTAAATCTCAATTATTTCGGAAAACTAACATGTTAATGAAATTTAATTCAAGGCATCATTTTTAGCATCCAAAAATCTACAAGAAATACCTTGTTTGGTTTAAAATAATTAAAGAAAAATTTTTTTTTGTAGTTCTAATGTAGTCTCCATAAAAAGACTACAATATGGTATATATGCAAGTATATATAATGTTTATTAGTAATTCAAGATTGAATTATTTATAAGCAATGAAGACCGTAATAGACATTTTTCTAGTATTGATTGTGTTTCTCACATTGATCTGAAATAAATATTTATTACATTTTTTTTTGTAAATTAGTGTTATCAAAATAATTATGTAGGATTTAAGCACAACGAGCAATACTGCAAAAAGTTTTGATATTCTAGTAATCAGTTTGAATGTTTTACATAACAACCTGACTCTAACGAAGTTATTTTAAATCTGTATTTAGTTGAAGTTTAGATACTTTAGTAAAATTGTTCTTTTAGTGTATAATTATATATTTGTATAATTATATATTTTGGATTATTAAATTTTGCCTATTCTTTTTATCTGTTTTTTTAATTTCTTTTTTGCACATTAAAACCGTTCATTAAGAGAGATCGACTTTTTATTTCTAAATCGAATCAAAATCTTTGATTCGATTTAGAATATCTTTTCATCCATGATTTAATTCACGCTGATTCTAAAAGGAATACCAGATCTGTTTTTTATTTTTGCACTTTCTAAACGGTGTAATAAATTGAAATGAAACGTATTTATTTCTTCTAATTATTGCACCGTGTACACCAGTCAGAGCGTGCAGGAATAAAAAACAGACCTCGTATATTATGTGCATTTCAAATTAAACCATATGTATACGAATGCGACGTGATTGCACGGCGTTCAAATCTCAACATTTTCTTGCGCTTTCATTTTTAAGATATTTCGGCTACACTTTTTGCAGATTTGACTCACATTCTCGTCGTGACTAGTCTGTCTTACGCAATATTGAGTTACATACTCGTTTGACAATATGAGACGACATTCGCTGGGAACTTGTCTACTATGAAAATTAACGTAAAATGATGTACACGTCGTTTTCCATTAAATTTTGTTTTCCAGCTGATGAAAGATGACGTTTCATTTCGATGCGAAGAGTGGCATTCTTAACTGTCAATATTTTTGTCATGACATCATGAATAATAAAATTTTAATAATTTCAAGGAACGCTTTTGCTTGAAAGTGCGTCACTGTGTACACAATGTGTTTACACAATGATGATCAATATGAGATTTGTATAAATGTTCAATCGTCTGTACACATGCTAAAACGTGCATTCGTACTACTTGTTCCTTAGAATCACGTTAATGATGTTTGCATGTTTGCATGACAATCTACTTACGAAGATGACATATTGCTTATTTTACATTTTTTTGTTTTCTTTCCAAGATTTGCCGAAGTCCATTTTTAATATTCAGAATTTTTTAGTAGTCAAAACATACATGTAACGTACATGTATAACATTTTACGTATAATTTCTTTCTCTCTCTCTTTTTCTCTTTCTTTCTTATTATTTAATTAAAGATACAAGGAGAGTTATTAACTTATAATTGGATATTTTTAATATTTTTTTATTAATTATTGAACAGAAACGAAATATTGTGTGCTCGATATTATGATGGAAGGATGGCGTAATCATATTTTGGCAAATATTATCTCTTGCAGATTTTTATTGAAACAACTTATGAAATTTATATGTTTATTTATCTATACTGTTAAAAAAACAGAAATTTGCTTATGTTACATAATGAAAGCAAATTTCAAACAGGTACATTAAAAATATTGAATGTTGTCAATAAAAATGAAGTTATAAATAACTTATTTAACGTTTACTTACATTAAATTTCATGAAAAATCTAGGTAAAATTTAATAGAAAAATGTACTAAACTTTGTAGAATTTTATGAAAAGTACACTAAATTTCATATACATATATACAAATATACTTTTCAGTTGTAGATATATTAAATTTAATTTAGTATCATAAAAGTACATTAAATTTTATGACATTTTTAACAGTGTATATAAATTCGTCATTTGTAAATAATATGAGTACAAAACATGTGTATCTGCTTATATAAATCCATCGGATTTATAAAACAATATATATAAACAATATATATAAATACAAAACATGTTTATTTTCCTATAATATAAATCCATATTCATTACAGCTTTTTGTTCATTACTTTTCGAAAAATCAACGATTCGAATATCACGATTAGAAAATCACGATTTGAATAGTCAATAGTATATTAATATGTGATATGTGTTGACGAATTAGTTTCAAAACAGTATTAGGTACATATCTAATATGATATCGTGACCTTACGTGCATATTTTATTTATTTCCAAGAATCAGATGTTAGTTCTGTTTCTTCAAAATTATAATTTTCAAGGATTTTTATATAAATAAAGTGTTTTATATAAACAAGCGCTGAAAGTATTTATAACAATAGATGAACTCATTTCTATGCAAAACCATTCTATGTATTATATCCTTTACAGAGAACTCAATAAATTTGGAGATATACTGAAATTAATATAATGAGTGATAGTGTATG
>NW_017259583.1:5566132-5573486 GCF_001594045.1 Atta colombica
CTTTTTAATTAGTTTATATTCTAGTAGTTATTTCTTAATATTCCAACAAAAATTGCAACGAAAAAAAATTCTAAAAAAGTGATGGAAAAAACAAGCATAAACATAGTTTTGCTTTTTATGATATTTCTGTTTGAGTTCTTTCTTTAAATATAGTCGTTAATTGGATTTATTTGATTATGCAATTTATTAGATTTATATTTTATTGTTCTTCAACAATTTTAAAACTTAACAACCGTTGTCAGCGAGACTATAATGCATTCATTTTATACTTCTCGGACACGATATTTCACAGATGTTGCGTGATTGTTGTCTACATTACCTCTTGTCGTAATGCCACTAATTTTTTTCCAAGTATTTATCTGATGTCTACTGTGTAGTCTAACACTTGCATTTTCTGTAGAGTGCTCTTGGAATTTTTTCAAGCTGCTATGCGTAGATTGATAAATGCATTTAGAATTTTTTTCTTGATATTTAAATATTTATTTAATAATTATCGACTAAACTATTTTTAATGACGAATCTTTTATAAGATTTATACTATATTTATTTGCAATTAAAAATCTTACGCGACATTACTTAATTATTTTATGTTTCTCGGACACGATATTTTATCGATATTACGTAATGGTAATCTGCATTAACTTTTAATGTAGTATCATTAATATTTTCTAAGTATTTATTCATTTACTACATGTAGTATAATTTGACCACATGTACTTTTTATGACGTTATCTATTTTTTATTCTAGACGCTATTAATGAGCAGAAAAACAAATGTAAATTGCAGCTTCGAGAGATGCAGTATATGAAAAACATTATAAAAACTTACTAGAATGTCTTAATTTATTTTACGTAATGTATTTTACGTCACACTTTATGAATGTACAACATTGCATCTAAATGATGAAAGAATCGTGTCTAAATATAGTCAAAGTGTTCGATTATTAGTAGTTACGTTGGCACTTACATTTTGTAAATAATTCTTATACAGTTACGGAAAATGAGTTCTAATTTTAATTCGAAAATTATTTAAAAGCAATAGAAGAAAAAGGAAAAAACTGGATAAATCGAATATTGTCCGCAATTAATTTTCAGATAATATTTATTTCAGTTAACATTTATTATTGTTAGGAAACAATACATGCATCATTTATGATTTATAATAAATCCCATGATTTATGATAAATTACTGATGCTTTAAAAATATTAATACAGATATATATAATACATAATATTTTTTTGATGATACAATTGATTAAAATTTTGAATTATATAATATTTACATTATATTTTCTTTGATTTTGGAATTAATTTAGATGAAATTAGATTCACCTTTATATTTTGTTTTTGAGAATAGATAGATGTAATATTTGATAAAATATTGTATAACGAATGTTATACAATAAAAATGTTCATTATTACTCGATTCGTATGAAATGTAAATAAATATTGTTATTTTATAATAAAATTTTGGCAAATTTAGTTTTTTATATATTTTTGATTGAAAAAATTATAAAATATATATGGAATATTGAAAAGTATTAATTTGATAATATTAAATGTTTACAAAAATATAAAAATAAATATGTTTTGGACACTCGTACGGAATACAAGAGATTCAGGTTCGACTCCCGGCTGAGATAATACTTTTCGCAATAAATTTAGGTACAGTTTTCAGCACATCTTTTTAATATGATGCCTAATTGAGTATCAAAAATTATTAAAAATTGCTAGTCAAGTTAATTTAATTTATAATATTATTACAATGATTTAATTGTGTTAATAAGTTCAGAAAACCAATTCGGTGCGCGATTCGAATAATTACAAAATATACATGTACATATTATATTTTATATATAAAATTCACAATGAATTATTTAGCATTAAAAAACATTAAAGATTCAGCTTTGACCGATATTTAATTCCTAGTTATATTATATGTACGGTCTAAAAATAAGGTTCTTATTGAAAAATAAATATATTACAGCAAAATACAAAAAAATTATTAACGATTATTTGAGATTTTTCGCATAGAACCTTTATAAAATTGCATCAGTTATATAAGGAAAAATATGTCAGAATAAATCGTTTTTGTAAAAATTTTAGAACGTCAAATTTATGTTATGATCATATTAATATGATGCTTGCGAATGCTATTTACTTACTGAATAAACATTTGAAATATAATATACACATATATAGATTCTAAAAAACTTTGAATATTTGTCTATAATTTTTTTATATTTAACAAACATGTTGACAAATCTTTAGCATTTTATATAACAGAGATTAATTTATAACGATTTACAATTACGGTTTTACGAATTATAATACAAACTTTATGATCGTTTACTTTAATAGAAACTTTTTTCTGTATGTATTTTCTGTATGTATTTTTTCTGTATAAATTATTTATATAATAATGTTGCAAATATAATTAAATTTTAATAAAAATTACTCTTTTATACATATTTTTTTTTAAATAAAAAATTACTTCTTACAAAAATAGTAAATGGATTTTTAAAATATGCATCGAAGTAAATAATTTAAATGTATTCAATTTTTTATTTTTATAAAGTAAATTTAGGAAAAATAATTCTGTCTTTAGAAAACCCTTGTTTCGTGCTCTATCATGTTGGAAGATCTTTCTTCTACAAATTGCTTGATGACATACCGTATAGTCCGATAGCGATATTTTTTATCTCGATTAAAATCCTCATATTATATACTTTGTTTTGGACTACTTAAATACTTTTGTAATGAAATATGTATACGGTTTTATGGAATTGTTGTAAAACTGTTAAAGCATGTTTTGAATCAGAAATGCATTTAAGAAAGTTGTTAAAAATAATATAAAGCATATTTAAAAAGATTTATTTGACTAATATAATACTTCCTTTAATTCTTCAGTACTTATTAATATGTACGAAATAATTTTTTTGTTATTTTTTGTTCTTATAAAGAAAACAGTAATAAAAATCATTATTAAAATACAATGTAATATATTGAGATTATATAAAGTATATCCTTTTTACATATACAATTGATTCTTATTATAAATTTCATAACTCTTAATTTCTACTTTCTAAATTTTGTAGATAATGTTGCAAGTGAGTTAAAGTAATATTAAAGATTTTTTTCTGTTTTATGTTATTTTTTTATGTATAAGAATATAAAAACGCATTTATAAAATAATGTTAAAATAAATTTTAAACGTATATTTTGAAACATGCATAGATATTAAACGACGTAAATTTCAAAACACGCAAAGAATATGCGAGTCATATGTGAATTATAATATATGCAGAATTGCATTTACAAAAATTTAATATGAATTTTTTTACATAATTATTTTTTATTATTGCTGGTATATCATTATACAAGCTGCTATATTTATTAGATTTATGCCTGATCAAAATATAGCACATGGATGTTTATACTTTGTACCTTAAAAGTTATCAATGTCACTTTTATTATTTTACGTCAATGTGAAAATTAAATATCATATCATTGAAATTTAAAAAAACGTGTAAATTGATTTTACATGATTTGACATGACTTTATTAAGTTTTTTATATATGATAATAGCATATAAATGGGACAAAATAAGAGTAAAAGTATATACAGTATATACAGATATAATTGTATATACAGATATAATGTATATACTTAAAAAGTATATGCAGATATATTACATATTTTATATACGCATGATTTTCAATATAATATAAATTAATTATTTATTTTATTAATGCGTAGAATCTTCTCTATTTTCCATGATTTCAATCGCTTAGGTAATAGTAAATTATATAAGTCTTGAATTTTATTTAAATAAATTACTTCACTTTATTTTAGTGTAGCTTTTTAACTTATTGATATTTTTAAATTGTTTTCCTTCTATTTCTTAAAATAATTAATCTATATATTAAAAAATCAAAACATACACTACAGAAATCTTTTTTTTTAATACTTATTCTTGCGTACTAACATCAGCATTATCTTGTTAGAAGAAAATTCTGTGTCAGCAATTACATTCGAATTAATAATTTGACCCTGTAATAGGTTCAGATAGCTGTCACTTTTTGTTTATTTTATCTTGAAAAAACATAAATGTCTGTTTTCCTATTACAGTCAATTTCTGTTTACTTAAATCATTATACTTTTCCTTGTGTTTTGTTATTATTTAAGGTCTCCTCTTCATTTATTTGTTCTTTCTGTTTGTTGTCTGTATATACATTTCAATAAGCATAGATATACATTTCAATAAGAGAATAGAATTATTTTTGTAATTTCAATTTTTCACTCTATATATATTGGGTTGTCCGGAAAGTTCATGCCGCAAAAGAATTAAATTTAATAAATGTATATTAAAATTTAAATCTTCTGCGTTTCAATTTTCTTTCAAAATCGGCACGAACTTTCCGGACAACCCAATATATATAGAAGCGGTAGATATACTTTTTATAAAGTACAAAGACAAATATGTACTTTCAAAAATAAATTAAAATTAAAGACGCCGTTTATTTCTTCTTTTTATTGATAGAAATTATTAAGAATTGTAAATTAAATTTGATATTATTCTATTCTGTATATCATAAAAGTTTATTTTTATCTGAGAAATTATTTTGTTTATTTTATATAGTTTTTCCTTTATTATCTAATTTTTATGTTAAATTTTTTGTTCACTCTTTTCCTGTATTCTTTTAAATGCTAAAATTTCTATAAATTGATGAGAATAAATTTCCTTTTAAGAAATCTAGGAAAAGTAAAATTATCACGATATGCGTACCATGGCATTAATAGAGTATAATTTGTTACAGTTCGTAAAATTTAATACGTGATGCGAATTTAATTTATACTTAGTATAAATTAAAGTGAGATACTTGCTATCAAGATCAAAACGTACATGTAACAATTTAAGAAATAATTGCTATGCTTAATATATTTTATTTTTGTAACAAGATCAATTCCAATAAATCTTTTGTGTAGTGTTATAATTAAAGCTTAATTGATATTATATAATTAAAGCTTAATAGACATTTCACGTTCTAGTCATGTAATAAAATCGCATGCTTTTTCGGGTTCAGTATCGATTTCTTATCATTAACGCACGGAATGAATCGCGGCAAAAAAAACTCGATCTACGGATGATGTATCTCGTACACAATGCATATGAGTTATTTATACGGAACGCGGCCACGATTACATATAAACTCGGTGGTTGCTTTAAGTTGCGTCTTGCTAGACTTTCACTATTCGTGTACTTTCACCATTGAAAATTAGCACCGTCTATTTCGCCCATTCTCAGGAGAGGTACGTGCAATTAGGTTATCCCTGTTTTGAGCAAGAATTCAGTTATACTACGATTCGGCAGATTGCTTGCTCGTCTGAGGAACGTTTTAACAGCTGATATTTTTTTACTGTTAACCAGCTGATGTATTTGCGAATATTCGCAGAAGCGAATTTTTCCTTAATATTTAGTTGATTATTATAGAGAATGACATTATTATCACATTTTGATTTCACATTTTAATTACATGTTTTTCTGTATTATTGCATAATTTTTTATTACTACTATTTTAATTTATCTGTTATTGATTATTATTAAATTAGGTTTACATAATAATTATTATTGGACTGAGCTTATATGTATTTTATTAATCAAATTTGCGTTAAAAATTCTCTTGATCAAGGCACAATTTTGGACGTTTTTAATAATAATAGGCCATGTTATAAATTTAAAACATAGTTATTAAAAATTAATTACTATCTGTGTTGTGAAGTCTATGTAATACTAATATATGCAACTAATATATAACAAATTGAAGAAAATTATTTTTATACACATCATATAGAATTCTACTAATATGGACATAATTTGGACATATGTAAATTTTATTTACATTTACTTATTTAATTAAAATTAAATTAAATTAAAATTGTAAATAAAATTTACATATGTCCAAAATCGGGATGTAAGATATTAAAAAAATATAATATACGTTTTAAAGATGTCACTAAAGTGTCATATGAGCTAATTTTGAAAAATGTATACTGAACTATCTAGTTAATGTTTAATTGTACCCAAATACATCTTATATTTTGAAATATAAAAATTATTATAAAAAGAAAAAATTATCAATTTTTAATTTAATACGGAACAAAAAAAATTGATAACAGAAAAATAATTATATTAGACAATTAATTTTTCTAGAAGAGAAATATAAAATTTTTTCTATTATCAGTAGTGTGTCTGTCAGTTAAATAAAATATAAATTGTATGTCGCAATATTATTACACAATATTCGTTACCTACTATTGGTAGCAGGTACATGCACTAATTTCTACTAGAGAGAAGTTTGAAAATAAACATGTCCGTTTTAAATAATCTCCATGCATTAGTGCTTCTAGGTTGTGTTCCAAAATTCACTGCCAGCAATAAAAATCTATAGTTTACATATCATATACTATAGATTTTCAGCATTTGTGAATTTTGGAATATAGATTATGTACAATGCAGTCCATTAATTCGCTGCGTCATAGTAACAGTCTGACTTATCGATCTCATTTCTAATAAAGTAACACATAGCTTCTACAAAGTATAAAAAAAGCCTTACATGCACTTTTATTTAATTAATATTCTAATTATATCTTACAGATATGATAATAAGAGACTTTTTTCCTACCTGTTCTGTATTCGTTTAACAATATCGATGAATTGTGCTCGATATAACACTGTTAAAATGGAAATTATATGTTTTACATTTTTTAATATCTATTTTAGGCTTCAATTATTGTAATTTTTAATTATTATCTTTATAATGTATTATAACACAATTATATTTTATAGGCATAACAATGATATAGAAGCAAACAATGTAGAACAGAATAAAATTGAAAACCATGCACCTGTCGGAAATATCTGTTGGTTACACAGTTCTCTATGTGCATACTTTTGCGCGAGCTACAGTCGATTCATTTTGACCTACAGATGATCGAAAAGAATATTTTAAAAAATATCAGTAGAGAGTTCGAGATCCAAGAAGAATATTTTGCTAAAGATATGACGTATATTTTAAGATATTATTTTAAATATTAAATTCGAGCGCGATTCAATTGTATTATAATATTCTAATATTGCAATATTATAATACAATATTTATGATAAATGATATTATGTAGAATATATCGAAAAATAATTCAATCTAATACATGAAGATGTATTTTTATAATAATATAATAAAATTTAATTTATTATTAAAGTTTTATTTTGATAGAAAAAAGTTTTAGATATTAAAAATTGGACAGTATTACATATTTTTTTAAAACTCGAATAATTTTATATGTCAGCAAAA
>NW_017259583.1:5573638-5576204 GCF_001594045.1 Atta colombica
ACAAATTAAATTGATAAGCAATTTGATGCTCAATCTAGCATCTTATTAGAAAAATATTAATGTTAATTATAAAAATATAAAAAATTAATTATAAAAATGTAAAACTGTAAATAAATTTATTGCAAAAAATATTACTTTGACCGGAAGTCGAACTCGAATCTCTTGTATTTTGTACAAGCAAGTACTAGCTTTTAGACTACTGAAGCACTAATTAAGCTCAGGTATCAACCTCGATTAATAAAGATTAGGATACTCGTTCGGAATACAAGAGATCCGGGTTCGACTCTCGGCCGAGATAATATAATATTTTTCGCAATAAATTTATTTACAATTTTTTAGTACATTAACATCTTTCTAATCTAGGATATCAAATTGAGCATCAAATTATTAAATTGCTTATTAATTTAATTTGTGATATTATAGTAGTTTGATAGTGTATAAGTTCAAAAAATCATTTTGGCGGGTAATTCATATAACTATTATTAAAACGCATTAAAGATCCAGCTTTGACCGATACAAGCTTCTATCAATTGTGTTCTTACATGTACGATCTAAAATAAGATTCTTATTATTTGTAATTTGTTAAATAAAACTTCATTTGATTATATTTTATTATTTAAAATATTATATTTTATTGAAAAAATGTGATGAAAAAAAATTTTTTTTTAAGTTGTACATTAAACGTTACTTCTTGTAAAAAAAGAAAAATGTTATCATAATTCTAAAATTCTAAAATTAATTCTAAAATTAATATATGTGTATATTTTATCACATGTCTTTATGTATTTAAGTATTAATTAGAATATTTAACGAAATATGTAAAGTAAAAACAGAGTATTCTCTGAGAGGATAAGAGTTTAAACGAAAATAAAATATTTTAATTCTAAAAATTTAATCCTGCAAAATAATAATAAATAAATTGTTTCAGATAATAAATATGCATGTAAATCCTTTTAATCAACAAATTCTCTGTTTTTATCTTATTAGTCATATTGATTTTATGTATATTATCGTTGATTAGAGGTTAGACAATTCACAGCAATATTTTAAGTATAATAATGCTTAGAAACATTAAAATAATAATAATAATTTCTTACTATCCGTACAGCACAGAATTTGCAGCAATATCGCTGGAAAATCTCTGCAACGTGCAACAATGTTGCTGCAATTTTTGTGCAATTTTATTTTGTGTTGGAGAGATAAATATTCTGCTCCTATAAAATAAATATTGTATTTTCTTCTTTATTCTCTTAATATGAAATACGGCAAGAATTCGTTACTATTCTATTTTTGAAAGAGAGAAATATAAGCAAAACTGAAATTATAATTCTTGAGAAATCTGTATAAATATTCATAAAAATCATCTTTTTAAAGATTTCCTCTTTCCGGAAAGGGCAATCTATCGGAGAAGTTTCGGCATCTTAACTCTTCTGGGAAGAGTAACACACATTTTTTTTATCATTTCAACGCTTTATCCAGTTTCTGTTTTTGCTTCTCGTCAAACTAGCCAACGCATAAATTAGTAAACACATATTCGCACACATATACTCGTTCACACATATAATATATATAAAATAAGCGCCAAAAAATCTTTACACGTAAAAAATTGCGCTGCGAAGCACTCAGAAAGAATGTTATTAAGTCAGCCTCATAAAAAAAAGGCGCTTCTCCTTTCATTTTTCATTTCTTTTTTTAATATCCTCTATCTATTTGCTGCTTTTATTCGAATGAGAACAGTGACTGTGATGCAATGTGGCTTTAAATAACGATAATTCAAATCTACGCTCGATGTATAATTGAAGTCTTTTTAAATTAGAAGCTTCTTTCATTATTTATCAAAGCCTCGATTGTCGATGAACACGCGATTTCTGAGGCCGCTGTCCGAGATATAACCAGTGGCCATTTTATACTGGTTTGCATATATTACATTTTTTTCATTGTCCTTTTCCTTGATGCCACCTTGATTTTTAAATATGTTTTCCTTTTCATTCTTTTGCTTATCTACAGCATTTTTCAAATTCTTCTTCTTGTACGCTTTAATATAGAAGTTGCGGAAGAGGAAATAGAATATTATAGCGTGCATGCCTATCCACCAAACGAAAGCCTTCGGATAATTGCAATCGATGAAAAATAATTGGAATGCATGGATCATTACAAGGACGAACTGGATCATTTGCAAAGTGGTCAAATATTTCTTCCACCACAGATATGGCTGTATCTGTGGTCCGAGCGCCGCCAGGAAGTAATACGAATACATTATGATGTGTACAAAGGTATTCAAAAAACCGAAGAAAGTGCTGTGACCACCTGCAAGAAATAAAGACATGTTACGATCGGAGAGACAATACTGTTTCTTGCTAATTTTATCACAAATTGTGAATATATATATAATATCTTCTAAAATCTATTCCCAATATAATTAAACTAATATAATTAAACTAATATAATTAAACTTTAATATAATAAAAATTAAAAAAAATACATTTAATAAACGTTAGAAATTGTATAGTAAACATATAAACTAAAAACTAAATGTTTAAACTTTAATATAGTATTAAAATCAAAC
>NW_017259583.1:5576304-5580926 GCF_001594045.1 Atta colombica
GAATATAATTTGTCTGCTTGGGTATATTTAAAATATTGTATATTTTTATTTTCTCTGATGATAGTAAAAAACGGTTTTTTCTTTCAGCCTTGAAAGTTATTTATTCGAATGTATTTTGTCTTGAGCATTCGATTTCGATAATGTATTATTATTTTAAAATTTAATACATTCATAAGATTTTTATGTAAAAATAGTCTCACAAATGTTAAAATAAGATTTGTTTTCTGTGGTTAAACTAATGTACACTTTTGGAACTTGAAGTGAGATAGATATATGTTTGATATTTGTTGATAGTAAGAAAGAAAGTACTAGTGCAGTCTAGTGCAGGAAACAGATCAATAGTATAATGACTATAAGTGTCAATAAAGTTTACCGTTCATAATTATTTGAACACTATTTTATATTGCACTTCAATTTCCAATGTTAAATAAATTCCATACTGTTATTAACACAAATACTTTATTAGAATAATTGATGCCGTTTTTGTATATGGATTCTAATTATACACATTCTAAATTGAAATTAGTAAGACAATATTCACCGAACTATCTGTAATTTAAAACGAGACTCAAATTACAGAGAAGTCTATACATCATTCTCTTCTACAAAATCTTCAAGATGCATGATGAGATTATTATATCTCCGACATACATTGCACGCAGACGTCACGCCACAGACTAAGGTTTATTTTTAAGCTAATTTAAAAAAAGCATTATTATCAACTCATTAGCTATTGCAATTAATATATTTCTCAGTATAAAATTATAAAGACAAAAAAAAAGTTAAATAACAAGTCGAAATAATAAAGGTATAAAACATTTTGATGAATAAATATAAAAAAAAACTAATTTCTATATCCTTTCTATGTATTTAACATGAATTTATATTCGTTTTTTTTACTTTATTCTTTTCTTTCAAAGTTAAAAATATCTAGTTGTTTTCTAGGAATTAGCAACTTAAACAGATAATTTACGTTTACAAAATGTTTAATTATTTAAACATTTTAAACATTTTTATGTGAGACAATTTAATAGATTATTAAATATACATATATTTAATTTTAATAGATACATTTGTAGGTATATTAACTATAATACGTATATTTATTTAATGTGAATTTAATGTTTTTATCACGTTTTAATTAAACGTTTTAATTTTTTAAATGTAAATTGTCTGCTTGAATTGCTAAATCTTTGGAAAAACCTTAGGCTATATGTATATTAAATGTTACTATCAAAAAAAATGAAATGTATATTTCAAATAGACTATCTGATAAAAATTTATTATGCATGAATATGTATAAATATGCATAAATATACATAAATATGTATGTTTTTATAACGGTTATTAAATAATTACAAAACGTATTAAATTTTAAATGTTTATTTTTCTTTTTATACGTTTATTATATAATTTCTAATTTATTAAATATTTTTAAAATAATGTAACTGTATTGCTTGAATAATCAGTATAATGAAAAGAATAAACAAGTTTTTAATTATAATAATTATAATAAATGCCAAATTAATATCGCTAAATTTTAATTTACATTTTACATATTTACAGAATAAAATATGATTTTTTTATATTGATAATAATAAAATTTCACATAAACTCGAAAATTTGAAGAAGATTAATATTAATCTTTAATCGATTATGTTTCGTAAATAGAAGATAGAAACTGCATATATTTACCAGGGGTAAATTTAACTCCGAACCAAACTGACATAGGCATGCAGCCGTGATGGATGACATGGAGAGTGGTAATGTGGTCGTTCTTTTTTCTCAACACAAAGAAAATTGTGTCCGTGAACTCCATGAACTTTGAGATGTAATACCACCAGCAACCTCGTGCCATTCGCAGTGCAATCGGGTCGTTTGAATAATCAACTGGTTGACACCTGAAGGAATATCGTCCTCCCCAGCCTGTGATCATACTCTGCGCATATGAAAGAAAACATAATAAAATATCTTGATAAGTTGTTTTTGCATGAATAAACTTGCTGGGCAACTTACTTCTTTGAACAACCATGTGGAGAATATTACTTGAAAGAGATTGTACCATATCATCACTCTTCTGAGATTAAAAGGTTTTCGATTTTCCATCATTTTTGGTCCCAAAACTTTAACGAAATAAGCGTAGAACAAGCAGATCGCTAATGTGGAGAAAGGGCCGCTCATCATCGGCCAATCATTGACTCTCGGATCGCTTTTGTTGATCATCAGATCTTGATAACCATCGTAAATCATTTGAATTAATTGCGCCATCTAAAATCAAAGTAGTATTTTTGTCACTGTTATGTTAGTTCAATCTTATTACAGCAAAGTTATTTGTAATTATGATATAATACGCTTTATGTCATTCTATCTAGTTACAAAATTAATGATATTTTATACTAAAGAAAAACAGTGTTGTTACAGTTCAATTGACATTATTATATAAGAAACTATGGTCGATTATTATAAATATCGTTCGAGATAAACGACTGTATTTATTGCTTGAGCAACGCGATTTAAGTGTATGGTTTAAATAACACGCAATGCATGTTGCAAAACTAGGAAATATACAAACATTAGAGTACATTTTTTTATATTACATAGTTGATGGTCGTCGATGAGTTGTTTTGTTAAATGTGATGTTTACTATAGATAATTAAAACAGATCTAAAATGTTTCGAATATCAAATTTTAGAAGAACTTGTAGTCGAATAATTAAAATAAGAATTTAAATATGAGAAATGCGCTATATGTTATTTTAAATTACAAATTTTGTAAATTGTATTAAATCAAAAAAAGAAAGAAAGAGAAAGAGTATCTACGTGCCCGCAAAGATTTAAATTAAATTTTAGTTTTAAATTTTTTATTTATGATACACACTTAATGATATAAAAAGAAAAGTAAGAATTCGCTCGTGTTACGCAAAGCAAACTGTACAAAAATTCAGTCAATAATCGAGCTCATAAAAAGATATAGAAATAAATTTATAATCAGTACATTTATTAAAATCTAACAGTACGTTTTGTGACACAGGTTCTTCTTCAACAAATATTAAAAATATAAAATGTATAAAGACTATAAGAAATGTACAAAGTTTATCTTAACATGATTATATAAATATAATTAAATCAAATGTAATGATGAAATTCTTGAAGGTTTTGTTTCATGCTTTGAAGAACAATAATACAAATTGAAAAATTAATGTCAAAATTAATTGATATTAAAAAATATCAATTTGATATGAATAACCTTTGAAAGATAGATATTTGGTGAAAGAGAAATTTTTTAAATCAGTTGCGTTTGAAATATTTGATCGAAATTCTGATAAAATTAGTTGTTCTTTTTTATCCATAATATAGAAAGAACAATAAATTGAAGCCTTACAATACAAATTAATTACACACTGTTATGATTTTTCTTTGGTAAATGTTATTCCTTCGAGATATGTTGCGAAACGCGCAATGAAAATGGATTGTGCACCTTGATGTATTCTCGATTTGAATCACGATGCGACTTGATCGCACGCTCTGTCTGTGGAAGTTTCAAAGATTTATGGATATTGTCACATTCCTCCTCGGAAGATTAAACCATTAATCCTTTCACTGATCAAAATAGATCGGAAAAGCACCAGAGATTTTTTCATTTGGAAACCCGTCTTTGTAGCTTTCCGCTGCTCTCCCCTCTTATCCTCGTAATCTTAACCAGTAGCGAATAAAGATCTTATTTTTCAGCCTTGAGAAAATGCTGACGTCAAAGACAGCGTTGTGACAATTTTATTCGACTTATAATTCGTTGCGGTAGTTGGGAGATAAATTTATAATAAACATGACTCTTTTATTTAAGCGATCCAGAAGCATGCATAAATTATAGTACATGTAGAAGATTCTATCATTTTTGTAAAAAATTTTCTGCCATAGAACGAAAAAAAAATCTATTTTCATGGGAAAGAAAATAAGAAATGCAAAAATAATTTATGGAAGTTGAGGATGCTTCATTATATTCATTTTTGGTTATAATAAGAATTGCTATCGTTTCGATGATCATTATTTTATAGCATAGTATTTCAAAATGATTATTGTGAATAATATTATCTAATTATGCACATGCTCTGTGAATATGTAAACGATTCTATCTCAATGTTATATAATGTTCACCGGACATTTTGATGCATTAAATATGTCAATATTTGACTTTCGTTTCTATGACATAAAAGCCTACATTAAACATATAATGATTCTGCAAAACAATATTATGAAAAGTACTGATTGGCTATTTACATTATAGTAATATTTTTCAAGATATGTTAAATAAGTATTCTGCTAATTATAAATTCTTTGAACAAACTTGAATAGATTTCTTTTGGATAAAAATATTAAGACATCAATAATCTTAGCGATGATAAAGACTTTTTTTAAGTTTGAAGATAACACAATTGAACACACACATAAATGATATTTAATTATCAGGTTTTTAATCATAGTAATGTTATTAAAAAAAATGAAAAATTATAATACAGTAATATTTTTATTGATATTCCCAAAAAGAAATCAGTTTCGAAAATAAGAAACAGAGAGAGAGAGAGAGAGAGAGAGAGAGAGAGAGAGAGAGAGAGAGAGAGAGAGAGA
>NW_017259583.1:5581026-5584241 GCF_001594045.1 Atta colombica
TGATAAAGAAACAACTATTATAATGTTGTAACTAATTATTTACTATGAAGAAATAATTTTGACTGGTAAATTATAATTATAACTATACAACGCTAAAAATTTAATACCCATTGAGAAAAACAATTCTTGCAACTTCATTGTAACAAGATCGAATAAGAAAGGGACATGGGAATTGCCAAATATATTTATGAATTGGAAACTCATGTTCTTTATGATCTAGCAATTCGGTGTAGAGCGATTGGTATTTGCATTTATTTCGAAATTAGTTAATTTGATTCCCTTTGTGATGATCGAATCGATCATCATAAAGGGAACCAAATCGACGTCACATTTTAAACAGCGTAGCGTAGCGTTTCCTCTCTTGATCTCGCATTCTCAATTCGGCGTTGCTCTTCTCTTACATCGCCGTCCCGATCTCTCTGATTAAATTACGGAAACAATATTCGCTCCCTGATTTCGTGATTCGCGACTTCTACAAAAACAAAATCCATTACCTTGATGAAAAACAAAGAACAGCGACATCGTGCGACTCGCTTAAGCCGCCCGTGCATGAATTTCGCAACCCGTGTGTTTGTTACAGAAAGAAAACGTGGCCGTTTCATTAAAGATTACATGCGATTAAGAACTCGTTCTCACCGCGGAAAAATGCGGTCCCTCATACGCGTTCACAGTCGTACGATACGTCTTGTAATTCCGCTTCTTCATTCCGACACGTTAATAAGAACTAATTTGCACTTGCAGCAACGCGCCGATTAATCTCAAACGCAGTTTTTAAAATGCATTACCTTTACACTGAGATATAAAATTGTTAATAAAAGAAATAGAAGTACTGAATAATTTAGTTTGAATTATTATATACTGTATACATATGTACATGCATGTATATCATATTTGTAGTCATTCGAATTGCGCGCCGAATTGGTTTTTCGATTTATAAAATTATAAATACAATTAATATTAAATTATAAATACAATTAAACTATAGCAATATCACTAATTAAATTAACAAGCAATTTTAATAATTTGATACTTAATCAAAAAGTTGTTAACTTGACTAAATGTGTTTAGTGATTATTCCGTTCAAGTATATTTTATACATTTAAATTAAATATACGTGAAAAATGTTAACATGTTATTTGTTTAACCCGAATGTGGCTGAATCATAATAACCCGAGACATTTTTAAACATCTGTATTTTCTTACATACTTCTTAGATTTTATCTAACCGCCCTGTAGCTGGAACTAAGACTTTCTAAAATCCTTGTTGACATTGCGAAAATAGATAAAAAAAATATTCGGATTATCATGATCCACTTCAATGTCCGTGTAACATTTTAGGAAGTCTTAGCAATGACATCGGGTTAAATTAACATACATTTATTTAAATTATTGATCGTGATACTGCTATATTAGTTGGATAATTAATTTATTTTTTAAACAGCAACTTTTTTTCTTAATGCGGATGTTTGTGCAGATATTAATGTATGGTTGATAATGATGACAAAAAACGTGGAAGTTTCTAATTACTTGATACGCAGATAATTGGAATCAAGCAGCATGTGTATTTTCCTAGATCAGAGAATATATCTACTTGATTCTCTATCGAGAATTAAAATGTACCTTTTCTTTGCTTGGATATTAACTGTAATCAATCACGAGCGTATATATAATAATTTTCTTCCTTTCTTATATTTCATAATTTAATTTTATAATTTTTTTCCTTTCTTATATTTCAAAAATATATTACCGAAGGGGTGCGTGCGTGCGTGCGTGCGTGCGTGTGTGTGTGTGTGTGTGTGTGTGTGTGTGTGTTATACAAAATCGTAGTAACATGCATTAAAGCAATCAGATACTATAAGAGTTTGTATAATCACATCTGACGATGTAGAATGATTTTCTTGCAACTAATGCTCTCACTTTCTTTGCGAGTATAATATTAACGAATTCCTTGATTATGGATTGCTCTTATGTTGTATAATAAGTGATCACTACTGTAAAAAATGTCACCATTAGACTCATTTGTCGTAAAATACTTTGATTCACAAAACGTCTCGGAACGATTGCTTTGCGCGATCGATGATCTAACGTTAGTATCAATTTTCTGGATAATTATGTGTATTCTAAAATCGTTTGTTCAATTGAATAATTTCTTTTATCGCGAGTCAACTAGGTGCGTAACATAAAATTTGCAGACATACAGTATATGTTTCGACATACAGTATAATCATAAATCATTTTGAAAAATATGGTAATCAACGTGGAATTTCCGTGACATCGTCATCGACGCCACAACTGCATTCTTTTTATGCCACACACATGCTTGGCCGAGGATTTTCTTTTCTGTTATTCATGCCGAAGAGTTCACGTTTTATCGAACTCGCATCTCAATAAAATTCCTCAGTGTTTATTTTCAAACAATGACGAGAACTTTAATTGATATACGAAAGAAAAGAAATAACGGATTTGCGATTTAAAGTTCTGTGTACGACTTGTGATGCAATTCGAATCGTGGTGCTTTCTTAAGATTGTCATTTGCTTGACGAGTCAGGTGCATCCTCTCGCATTTATTTGATAACGAAAGTAAGCTGCGACGCCTTTGAGCACTTATTACGGCATGTGCCCTCAATAAATCGCATAACACGTGCGCATGCCTGCATGTGCGTCCATGCGGACACACTTACTATAATTTACTTTGATTACATATAATGTTTTTATGTCCAGAAAAAGGAATTTGCTCAACCTTAAAAATATTTTCCCAAGCGCGTTAATAGTAACTCGAAGAGAAAAATTCAATGAAGGACGAACGAATTCTGTTCGCATTCAGAACAAAGTACGAGTTTTCAGAGATTAAAAGTCAATCTTGAAATAAGAGAATATAATATTAAACTTTTAATCGATTGAAATTCATTGAATAATAATTTAATAATTTAATTCTTTTTTAATCGGATGCATAATTTATTCAGATAATGTATAACACACAATTATTATTATATTTATATTGTTGAAATTTAAAAGATAATTTTTTTATTAGAAAATGCATTAGAAAATATTATAAGCAAAAGTTATATTTTTCTAAGCAAGCCTTAAAATATCTACATCTATAATTAATTTGATTTGAAAGAAGTTTTGTGTTTGTGCAATATCTAAAGTAATTAAATACAATTATTAATTGATTATATTTATTTAATTAAATATATTTATTAATTATAATTAAC
>NW_017259583.1:5584266-5585887 GCF_001594045.1 Atta colombica
TATATTTTGATTAAATATACTTATTAATGATATTTATATTTAATTATATTTATATTTAATTAAAATATAAAAATTAAAAAGGTTAAAAAAATTAATTAATCACTTGTGTGTGTGCGTGTGTGCGTGTACGTGCATGCGTGCGTGCGTGTGCGCGCGCGCGCGCGCGCGCGTGTGTGTGTATTGTATCGAATTATCAATTAAATAGGATAAAACAAACCAATTATCAATATTTATGATTGAAAATATTTAGAAATTAAGAAAATTTATAATACAAAAAATAAGAATATTAATAGACAGAATATTTTTCTGCATTTTGGAATAGAAATGTTGTCCTTAATTAAATGTCTCTTAATGATTTTGATTATTTCTTTTTATCTTAAATTAATATATATTTCAATCTTTAATGATTGATATTAATGCATGCAAAAATTTAATATGACTGAAGTTTATCTATGTTGTTTAATTTTGAAAATTAGTTCATTTGAGTATACATAATAAAAATCAATACTAAATTTTCAAAATGAAATGACAATTTAGATACGTATTTCGACTTTACTTAGTTATTTTCAGGTAAAATTAAATATTAAAATAGAAAAAAAATAAAAAGATCAGAAATAAAAATTTTATTAAATACACTGTTAAATCTATAGTATCAATTTAATCTAATGTGAGTCGTCACTGTTCCTACTAGACATATTATTTTATATAAATATAATATAATTAAATTTGACATTACGCTGTGACTACGAGCTTTCTTTATATGTAAATGAACAAAATTAAAAGTAATATATGATTTAACTGAAAATTAAATTACAATAGTTATTTGAATGTAATGAACGTATATACATTAAATTTTATAAATTTATTAAAAATACATTAAAAGTATATTAAATTTCATGTACATGTATACAATATACTTTTTAGTTATAATTAAATTAAATTTAATGTAATGTCATGAAATTAAGTTCAAATTGTGTAACTTAACCCTTATTTTACTAGACATAATTTGATGCCTCATACTAATGGGGGCACTAAAATTTGTCCGTTTTCTTCACCTATTCAGAATAATTTTAAAAATCTCTAAAAATTTATTAACATACTTTCAACTTTCTAGAATAAATATTGGCACTTCATTTTGGAAAATAATAAAATGTAGTATAATTTATATAATTATTGAAAGACGCAAAGAAACTTGCACAAACAAGAATCGGTAACTAGTGATCTCCTTTAGTAGGGTAAAGGTTAAAAGTAAAATTAAATTTCATGAAATTTGTAATAGTGTATATTGTGTCAATTTGATTATAGTGTCAAATAACCATTTTAGTAAAATAACGGTATATTTAATAGGAACAACAGCGACTCATATTAGATTAAATTTGACTGTATAGTATAATCAAATATAGTCGATTAATTCAAAGAATAAAGTAAATTCTCGAGGATAGTAAAACCAGTCATCAAAACAGTAAATTGAAGTTTCATGTCTCAAACATCAACGAATAAATGAAAATTAATTAAATAGTGTCAATATATTATGAATGAAATTTTTAAGATATTAATTAAACTAGAGAGAGAGAGAGAGAGAGAGAGAGAGAGAGAGAGAGAGAGAGAGAGAGAGAGAGAG
>NW_017259583.1:5585987-5595630 GCF_001594045.1 Atta colombica
GAGAGAGAGAGAGAGAGAGAGAGAGAGAGAGAAAATTAAGGATCAGCATTATTAATATAAATTATAGTGCATGGATTTTGTCATCTGTATCTAAATATATAAAATAGTATCTAAATAGTATATAAAAATGAAAGAAGGAGAGACCACTAATTTCCATCTTTTTCTAACGTCATTATATCGTTGAATAGAAAGATTGGCTGTCTTCGCTAGAGCTCTAAATATATCTACTTACAAAGTAGCGCAATTTTTTGATCTAACCGAATGCGGACACTTTTCTATTGATTATTTTGACAGCTATTTTTTACCTGATAATTTATGATTTATCTCATTCAATAAGTAATAAGTAAACTTAATCAATGATATAAATAAATAAATAAATAAGCTTATTAATTCTTTAATATGATATTAAGGCTGTGGTCAAAGTCTACAAATGCTTTGAAGCGTTTGATGGACCAATTAGAAGAAAGAATTTTACAAACTGATTCAATTAAAAAACGCTTCAAAACGTTTGCAACATCATATTAACCGTACTCTAAGTTATTAAATCAAACATGACGGACCTTTGTCCTACTCTGGTACCTCTAGAGCTTTACATCTTCCTTCGCATCCTATCTCTCTCATTTTTTAGATCAATTGTTGTAAACACACGAATTACGAAGTCATGTCTTTCTTTATGTCTTTGATATGAATAATAATACAATACTGAATACATGAAGAAATTCATTGATCACACTCATTTTTGTTACTTATTTTTAACTATATGCGATTCAATTAAAGATTATATATATATATATATAAAATATCAGTATTTAATTTTTTGCGCACGTACTCTCTAAATCTAAATCAGTGGATAATTACTATGATTAGCCAAATATGCCACTGATAATTAATAAATAAAATGTGAGATCTCTAACCTATTTAATTTTTATGTGATCTAATTAACCTTGTTAGTGTATAAATTTAATAAATATTAGGTGTGAAAAAAAGTTCGTGGCGTTTTTCCCGTTAGATGGCATTAAAAAAATGCCACAATTCATATTAGGTGTTTCCCACACCTAATAGCAAAAATGGATTTACATTGAAAAATGGATTACATAAGTTCTAAGACTTCACGGAAAATTCCATTCTTTCATGAATTACAACGCTTCCACATTTTTTATATTGTAAATGCAAAGTTTTTTATGTTGATTTTTTGTTTAATATTAAATTATATTTATTTTTTAAATATGATTTTTTTTTATATAAGCGCTTTATTTATATTAACTTTATCAATAAAAAAATAAATATTGAATTGAATACTTTATTTCCACTCGGGATTACAATTATATATAATATTAACAATATTGACTCATACATCTATACGTATAACTTACAATAAGAAAAGAATATCTAAAAACGAAAAATGTTACAGTAGATAAGTTAACTGAAATTAAAATTGTATCAACTACAGTAAATTTATAAAATAAAGCTGTTGGCGATCTTGTTGAGCGCACGAAAATCGTAATGGCGTGACCAGGCGATCACCGTCCGAGCGTTTCCCGCGGAATTGCTACGTCGAGGAAAAAAACTACTCGGTCAAAAAAATGCGAATTTCTCTGCTTTTCAAATTTTATTGAACAGGCTTCGAGCGCGGGCGAACATGTTTACAGCAGATATGAAAGGATCGTAGCGGTAGTACGGCGATGACCTTTCACGAGACGAGTCGCGTGCAGAAGACAAAAACAACAGTTTGTTTTGTTGCCACGATCTGATATTATTTTTTTTAATCGATTACGTGTGACGCATGCATCGTTTAGCAATCGACATCTCGATTCATCGATTTTTCATAGATGCGATTTCATAGAGGCCATAATTAGAGGTCATGAATCACAAAGATATCGAACAAAAGCGAAAAGGTATTAACACATTTTTTAAATATTTTAATTTTATTACAAATGTTTTTTTATGTTTCTTTAATTAAAATTTTAATTCTCCGTAGAAATTATTTGGGAATTACAGCTCATTGGATTAATTTTCTCAAACCTTACAAAGAATTGCATTAACTTGTTGGAGAATGAAAGAAAGCACACATATGATACTTTGACAAAAACTATATTATTTCCGTATTTTTTAAATATAATACATAATCCAATCTCGTACAACTTACAATAAGAAAAAAAATATTTTCTTATATATTTATAAATAATTGTTTTGAAATAATTGTTTTGAAAATAATGCTGGAAATATTAATCCTAAAGAGACCTGTAAAAATGTAATCTCTTACAGTCAATGCAATTTTTTCCAAGTATAATATTACAGCATATAATTTCAAGAAACGTTCTATAGATACTCAAAGAATTTTCCTATGTTTTAAAAACATGCTAAGACATTCCTTAGATATAAAGTGTGTTGTGTGAATCATTTTATTTACTTTTTATTACGCCTTATATAAGCGAAAATGCAAATAAAACAGTTTGTCATCAGAGCCGAAGATCTTTACAGCATTCGCATTACACACACACAAATTCAATATATAAATAATACATTCAAAAATAATTTATTATTTATTTGCATAATTTGAATATCATATGATGAATTAAACATAATATTATTATGCATGTTTGCATTAATTTGATCTCATATCGATCTTGCTACATAATAATAATATTAATATTTTAATATTTATAATATTAATATTAATATTTTGCTAAAATCTTTCATCAAGTATCTTATCTAATCTTACAATTTATAAATAAAAAGATAACAGTTGCAATTATGATCTATGTCGCAAGGAATATATTGATATATGGAAAGATTTTTGAAATGTCTAAAAATTTAATTAAATACAGTTTCGAAATAATTTTGTTGAATAATCATAATAATTATACTCAATCTAGTTGCTAGAATGTCAAACTTTTTTGCATTATTCAGTGTTTGAATTTTCTACAATTTTGATGACTCAACAAAATTATTTTCAGATCTGTATCCAGTTAAACTTTTAGGTATTTCAGCAAATCATTCAACTACAAACTAATAATTTTCTAATATAGATCTAACTGAACTGTTTTTATAGATAAAGAATTGCATAAATATTTGATGATAACAACAATTTGCACGCAATGCATGTAAAATTATGTTAATACTTACTGTGCTACTCTTCACGTGCTTCTGTTGTTATGAAATCTTCCCAGAGAAATAAACGCGTGCAGAAGTTTCTGTAAAGACGGAACTGAATTTGCGAGTGTGACCATGTACCGCAACGTTTTCGAAAAGAGAAGAAAGAGAAGAAAAACTATATCGATAAAAGGATTATATCGAAGCACGAGAATGTTGGGTGTGAAACCTATTTCGCGAAGCACCAGTCGACAAACTGAGGCCGCACGACCATCACGGGGCCTTATATCTCTTACGATCGAACACTTCCATGAGCAGGTTACCCATATTCCATCGCGCTTTAACTATCCCCATGGAGAAAGAAAGGAGAGTGAAGACGCTTTGTTCGTTTATGTGTTTATATGGTTTTGTTACTCCCCACCTCAACTAATTCGTCCAAATTCCTCCTGAGTTGAGTGCCTATAATCATAGCTGTCATATAAAAAAATACAGAGGTATATCAATGCAAATTTACGATTTGCGCACAAAGTATAATGGTAGCAATTAAATTACAATTGATTGATACTCATTTACAGAATAATTACAGAATATTTAAAGAAAATATATATGGCAATTGGATGTACATAATATTGGAATTATTTTTTATTCAATTTGTGGTTTTGCGATCTCCGATTTATTACAAGAAAATTCCAATCGAGTTTGGAATAATACGTGTACATTTTAATTTAATATTAATTTAATATTATTTCTTGAAACTTGTTTATTTTTAAAAGAAAGTATTTTTCATAGATATAATAAGTGATTGCTCATTCTCTGTTTCTACTGATCTTATTATCTATGCTTTGTCAGAAAGAAAATACAATATTGAAGCGTAATGTATATTTATGTCTATAATATTTTTAGAAAATTCCACAATACTCAATTTAAAAGAAGATATTTTCAAAAAATTTTATGTCGTTTATTATGAGCTGATTATGCATGAAACATTATTCTTCATGGACACTTGTAATCGTTATGGAAAAACATTTTTTTAATCATCGTTTCTCAACGCTTTTGTTCTACTTGGGTTAATTATTTTATTCTTGATTTTTTTTGTAAATCAGAAAACTAATTGTTCCAATAGTTAATTATAATGCAGCATTGACGAAATATTGATAAAAAAATATTTTATTTTTATTTTTTTTTACTTTTATTTTTATATTTGTATCATGATAATTTCTAAAAATGTTGAATTATAGTTTCGACAAATTAATTTTTTAAGTGTAACATATTGATATCAAAGATATCTTTTTTTGCGTAAAAGCATGTTTAGGAAGAAAGTAAATTTTTTTTAATATTTAATTGAAAATTATTTTAAAAAATTAATTTTTAATTAGTCTCGCGAAGTACTACCACAGTCCCAGATTAATTTGTTTAACAGCATGTATATTTTCACTGACTAACTGAAAGTTAAGTTAAACGTATACTTTGTTTTATGTATAAAAACTAATGAACAAAAATTAATTCATAAATTGAATAAATTAAATAAATTAAATTAATCTAATTACTTTTGAATAAATTGTTTTGTATTTACATAATAATACTAGATTTTAGTGACCAAGATTTTCTAATCAAGTACATTTTGTGTATTTTGCATGCTTATTAAGAATGATTATCTAATTTTTGTCAAAAATAAGTCATGATATGCATACAATATATTTGACAATAAGTTGATTCCTTATTTTTTATTCTTTATGAATGCTATTAATCTTATCTAATCTTATCTTTCGTAAAGATTATATCAATGTACGACGATATATTTTTTTATGTTAATAAAAAATAGGGTAATTCCGGCAAATACGCCGCACCGGAATTTACGCCGCAGAAGTCGGAAAAAATAGAAAGAGTGGAGGTAATTTTCCCGCAACTACTTTATTACATATTATGTATATATATACATATATATATACATATATTAGTATTGTGTTATGATTTCAACTTCTTGTTGTTAATACTAATGAAATTATTATAAGTTGAATCAATTTGTCACTGTAATAAATAATGCCATCATAAATTATAATTCTAAATCATAAATTTACATAAAATGATTACATGCATGCAGAAGATTTAGTAGTTATTTTATGATACATACGTGTAGTGGAATAGTAAAGTATGTTGTGTAACAAAATACAAGTGCTTTACTTTCGTATTCTTTGTTTAATTTGTTGTCTTGTCTCCCTGTTTGAAATATACAGCATTTTTAGCGAGCGGGATTTACATATATGTCCAAAACATACAAAGTGCGCAGATTGAATTCAGCATGCACTAATTGCAATAAACACATTATATGAAATATGTACCTTATGTCATAACACTTGTAATATGTAGGAAAATTGTAATTATTATTTATTACTTCATATATATATTTACCATTCTTATTCCTTAATAAAACTTTATAAACACATTTTATAAGTTATTGTATCATTATACATTCTTATTTATAAGCACTATTTATAAATTTTTCATGAGCCGTACATCCTCCTCCCCTTATGAGCCATATGTCCCACCTCTATGGGATATATGATAAAAATGCAAGGATTTCAAAAAGTTTATTTTTTAATATGAAAAATAAATATTTCGGATTTCTACTATTTTTTCATAATACTAGACAGACAAAGCTTTTACTGATATAGTTTACTATAAATATAATAAATAATACTTAATAAATTAAGTTTTTGATAGATGCGAGGTATATACCGGAGTTATCCTATTGTCCTGAATGTGTTCTATCACGATTTGTGTAAATTTATACGTAAAAATTTATACGTATTCAAATCACATATTTAAATTAAAATATGCAATGACTGAACTTTACTTAAATACTAATTATATTTAAATACAATTTCCTTTTGTGATTGTTAATTTTTACGAAACGTGTAGACGTATTTTGCAATTTTTAATGTCATTTGATCATTAACGCATTTATATGATTGATTTTTGATTTCCAATCATATTATTTCTTTCGCAGTACACGTCGCTTATCATATTTATGTTTTAAGCTGGATTTATAGAACATACTGAACGTAGATAGCAAGATTAGATGTAGCCTATATGGAAATATGTCATGATCTGTGCAACATATTTCCGATTGCAAGATGCAGGTCGCAAGACACAGGAAGCAGGATGCGAAAGTTGAAATTCACTAAACTTTGTGCGACCTGCATGTTATGTAACCAAGAATACAATAAGTCATGGATACAAGTATTATATAAAAAATGATAAATCGAAAGTCAATTATGCAAATGTATCAATGATTAAGTTATAATTCATCTTGATATAAGGCACCTTTGTGGCAAAAGGAATTGTCGCGTTTTAATATTTTTAAATATTTTTAATATTTTTTATTCACTATATTTTTTTAAACAAATTATTAAAAAAAAATATTTCTTTTTTAATATCTTTAGAGACGGCATAATTTTTTATATTTAGTATTATATTGAACATGTGATTTTTTTCTTAAAAGACAGAAATGTAAAAGTGACAATTTTTTCTATGAAGTTGATAAAGAAATTTTTCCCTTTTCATGTTTCAGTAGAAAAATAGTATGATCCTGATGTTAAAATGATTTGGTGGATTCATATACTGAAAGATTTTTGTAATACCGGAAAATAAATAAATATTCGTTCCAACCAATGATTTCAGATTTTATAATATCTATAAATTTTATAATATCTATGAATACAGTACACAATGTTGAAAGAAATTAAATATAACAAAAAAATTAACATACGGAATTGGTGTCAAAAATGAAGAATTAATTTTTAAAATTTATTTGGGGCGTCTGTTTGTTTTATTTGTAACTTTGCAGTGCACAAGTAGCACATCTGTCTGAGGTCATCCAGATTTCAGATTATGATTATATTATATTAAAAACAATATATTTTTCTCATTGTATTTTTTTCTCATTGTAAATGTTATCTTGGTATAAATAATTAGTATAGAGAAAGGTCACTAATACCCAGATACCATCTTTTAGGTAATATTTCTTAAATAAAAAATAAAAATAAAAATAAAACTTTAGAAATATAAATACAAACTAGAAAGTGTTTACTTATTAGATAATATAGCAGTTTTTATAATACTATTTGCAATTTTTCAATAATTAATTTTTTCGTAAAATAAGCGCAAATGGATCTCAAATTAATACGTATAGGTAATGCCACGTAAGTATTCCTATTCTTTTCCTTTTATAAAAGTCATCTGTACAAAATATTTACAAGTGAATGTATATAAGATTTTTTTTAGAATTGTTTTTACTTCGATATAAAATGTTTTTTGTTGATTTATATTCATATTTTGTATGCCGTTCTACATGTATATTGAATGCAAACATGTAACGCAATAGTTCCTTTTTTTTTAAAGTTTTTCTATAAATATCTGATTGCTTTCAGCTTCGACAGGATTATAATATTTGATACTATACAACATTATAAAAATTATGTTAGCTTATATACTATTCTCTTTTCAGTAGATTCTTATATTTAAGATTGATTTAAATATGCCGATTTACGCTGCATCTCTTATTTTATATTCAAAATCACACAAAAAAAAAATAAATAAAAAGAAAAGATATAAACAAAATTGATTTAAGAAATTATAAACATTAAAGGTGTGCGACAATTCTCGACAAAGTCGAGATTCTCGAAAAAATTTATATTCCCAAAAATTTCGACAACCCGATTGCTACTTTCGAAAAGGCGTGAAAAAAAATCGAAAATTCGAAAGAGTTTATTGAAACGAGTCTCGAAACGTAATGGAATTTTCAGGAAAAGCGACAGACTCGAGAATATTGAATCCATCGGGAATTTCGATTCTTTCAAGAATCTCGACTTCGGGAATCCCGACTCTGTCGACCCGATGCTGCGATCCAATTCTCATTAATTTTTGTTTTTAATCCCGTTCTATTTGGATTCTCGCACACCTCTAATAAATATATAAAACGATGTTACACCAGAGAAAGGTTTCTTCAATTTAAAGAAATGTTTCCTTGCTATAATGTTTCCTTGCGTTTAATTAAAAAAAATTCTTTGATTGTGAACGTCATTTCTTTGATTTAATTATTTTTTAAAATCAAATAAAATTTATTTGATTTAAAGAAATTTGTTCAATTCAAAGAAATGACATTCAAATCATGATTTCAAATTGATTTATTTAAATCAAAGAAATCTTTTTCTGTAATAACACAGTCACTATTATTTAAACTACGCAATTTGCAAAATAAAATTGTAAGAATTTTTCAGAGATGTCAGAAGAAGCGGGTTATTGCCAATGTTTTATGAACTTTGCAAGCCGTTCATCATCAGAGCGAGAACATCGCCTTGATGAAGTGAATGGCAAAATTAACGAAATATTAGCATTAACAGATTATGACGCAGCAATAATCTGCAAACTCTTTGGCATCTGTGAAAAAAATATGGTACCCATGAAAGCTTCAAAAGTATTATCAGAAGAATTTTATTTTCACAATTGTAGAATTTTTCGTTTTTATAGAAATAAGCTGATTTTGTAGAAATAAGCTACAAATATATGAAATATGAGTTTTTTAATTATCTAAACAAATTATATTTTTATTAATAATAAAGTACAACAGATAGGTAGTTTCCAAGAAATTAAGAGTGTCTTTGAGAGATTTATGTCAGTATCGATGATTTTCCTCTATTTACATAGGTATGTGATACACACACACACACACACACACACACACACACAACACACACACACGCACGCACACATTATATTAGATGTGGGAAAAAGTTCGTAGCGTTTTTTTAATGCCATCTAACGGGAAAAACGCCACGAACTTTTTCTAATATTACACAGCTATACTAATACATTATACTTACATTATACTACAAATACATTATAATATTACCAATTAATTTTAAATAAATATAATCTTATTATTAGTATTATTTATATGTCATATGCTCAAATAATATTAATAATATTAATAATAATATAGGAATAATAATAGAGGAAAAAGTATTATGGTCAGTGTAGATATTATGGTTCCTCTTAATATCTCCGTTATTATAAGTAGCAAATTCTAGTGATTACTTATGGAATTATTTGTTCAGCAGCTCGCTGTTATACTATGATAATAAGCCAATTCACAATAGTCAACATTTATTATATTTTTACTTTCAAGCATTTTAAAATGTTTTTAAAGTACATTTTAGCATTTAATTATACATACTTCCTTCTTACACTTGAGAACGTATTATCATATGAATATATGTATAATTGAGTGTGTTCTTTGCTATTTAACATTTGGTTGCATACATTTCGAGTAATGCAAAATTAACAATAGCATTTTGTTAATGTGGTCTCTTAAGCGTGTTAATTGCTGACGACCTTCTTTATTGAAGTTTTTATATTAAAATAATTATTCTATAAATCGATTGTAATTTACTGTTAATATATAGTATATATATTACTTGTACTATAAATTTTTTAGTACTGGGCAGACTATATGTGGAAGTTACGTGTGAATATATACATTTGTATAATT
>NW_017259583.1:5596885-5604500 GCF_001594045.1 Atta colombica
TATATATATATATATATATATTTGTTTAATAAACATTATTAGAAATAAACCGTTATTCCTATAAAAAGTAAAAAATTATAATCACAGATTGACGCAATACGATAAAATTGCTTTGTATTTTTCCGTAACTTGAAGTATTGACTTTTTTTACTACAAATAGAAAATACAAATAGAAGATGATCTCAATTAAAAAATAAGGAAATCTTGTTAATGATAAAAAAAAACAGCTGCAAAGCTGAGATAGTAATGAGCATTCCATGAGAATTCTTAAACGCATAATGTTTTAATTTTAATACTGGAATTTCTAATGGATTGCACTGTATCTATTAAAATTCTATTTAACTTTTGATCTGCCTATTTTTTTATGCTGTCTTTATTTTGAATTTTTTTTATCAATACATACAATCAAAATGATTTTACGTACACGGTTATTACTGACACAGGAAAATAATTATCTGCAAAGTAAAATATCATTTAATCAAAATAACATATTGAGCAACAATGTCCATAATTGAAGATATGTGAAAGGTTGATAAATCATTCCTTCAATCCTTGACCGTACCTGTGGACCAACATCACAATTTGCATTGACTAGATTTGTGCTTTTAAGTGAGTGGATCATGTATCCGTGACGCGTAACGATCGTAAATGCGTTTTTGTTGTCGATTAGAAATCGGCATTCAAGATGCGTGACAAGCCACTCTGCAAGATCGAGACGCAATCGAGACAAATGTCATTAGTTATTTATATAATTTACTACTATTCGTAATGCGCGCAACGAACTTTGGCACTGGGTGGTCCTTATTTGTAAGAGACCGCGCATAGCGAACAAGCCTACGATCTACGTGGCGTGAAACACTAATGAACAGTGTTTAGCGCACTCTCATATCTACTTAAGTATTCGAATCGTGTCGGATGGAAGCTAAATAAGAGTATGAAATTGTATAGACTTAGCAAGAGCAATTTTTGTAACGGTAACAATGGAAAGATAACAACTTAAATATAAAAAAATTATACAATAAATAATAAACATTGAATAGAAAAAATAAAGAGGCAAATTAATAAAAAAGAAAATAGAACAAAATGAGAATCAAGCATAGTCAGTGCGTAAAATTAAATCTTTTGTATTAAAAAATACTGAAGATTTTCAAACATTTCGACTTTTTTAAGCAATCTTCAGTGATAATACCGTATTTTATATATTCAGTTCAATTCCACAATTCATGGCTAAATCTTAACTGAGGTTCAACTTATTCATTGTCTCTTTTCAATTCTAGAATTGAAAAGAAATGAGAAACAAGTTAAACTTCAATTAAGAATTAACTGTGAGTTATAGAACTGAACTTAAGTTGCTCGAGTTCCAAATATGTATAAGTCTAAAAATTGATTCTAAGAGAATAAATACATCGTTCATATTGATTGCAAGACCAAATCAGGATTACCATGTCTCCTAAAATGAATAAACCTCATATACAACAACAGAATCGATATGTGATTTTTAAATATCGAGAACTCTTTAATTAATGTATTTTTTACAATATATTTTTTACAAATTAATAAGAATAGATTAAAAAGAACTTAAATAAACATATTGTTTTAATATGTTTCTAAATTATTGGGTCTGTTTTTTTGTGGCTGAATTGGTATACATGTTTAAAATTTAAAATGAGATAGATATATGTTTAATATTTGGCGGAAACGAAAAAGAGAGCTGTAGTGCATTCTAGTATAGGATTAAAAAAGATCTAATAAAAAGTCAATCAGTGCTCAGTAAACTAATTTGAAATAATACATTAAAGGGCAAAGAACAAAAGCAAGCTGTACTTTGCTATTCGATTTCGGCTATTAATAGATTCATGCAAAATATCCCAGCTTACACATCAGAAGAAAAATATGTTAATAATTGTTTAAAATCTATGAACGAATTTATTAAAAATAATCAGAATGTTCTTACCAGAGCGGGCAAAGGGAACGCTACAGTTTTATTAGATAAAAACGAATATCTTAATAAAATGGAACAAATGTTAGCTGATAAAGACATTTACGAATGATTTCTAAAGATCCTTCCAAAAAACTAACCAATGACCTTTACAACCTCATTAGTAGATGGAAGAAAAATAATTATATCGATGAACTCATTAAGAGGTTACGCATCACTGACGGAATAATATCGAGAGCATATGGACTAAAATTCACAAACCCAACACATCTTTGAGAATCATTGTCTCTTTGATTAAGCCTTCCATATTCACTATCGCTTTTCTTACATTTTTAATTAAAAACAACAATGAAGCACGCAACCAAATGGAAAATAACTTCCAATTAATTGACAAGCTAAATGGGACTTATTTTGAAGCTGGCTATCAATTGGCTTCTTTAGATGTTGTTTCGCTTTTTATTAATGTACCAGCAGAATTGATAATTGAAAGTATAGAGAAAAGATGGGAGAATATAGCGAAGAATACAAAAATTCCTAAAAAAGAATTTTTTATAGCTATTAAACTTATCTCAAAACCCATCTATTTTTTCTTTAATAAGAAAGAATACTTGTTTTATAAACAAGTATTTGGTTCTCCTATAGATTCTCCTTTATCACTGATCATAGCTAACAGCTTATGGAAGATTTAGAAGAAAAAGCATTTCAGTTATTACCATGTCGTTCTTTTACTTCAGATATGACGATATTTTATTTGCTGCACCAGACACAGTTTAACTGGAATATCAGAGATTTTTAATTTGTTGTATGAACGCCTTCAATTCACGCTTAAAGAGTAAAGATAATAGCCTGAATTTTTTGAATGTGAATCTTATTGTTGACGAGCATAGAAATATTTATAACAAACCTACATTTTCTGAAAGATCTTAATTTTCACTCGCAACATCCCATCTTGTCATAAAAGAGGTGTAATTGCTTAGTTTATTTGACATTTAGATTAGTTTATTTGACAAAATTTTTCTTTTATCTCATCCGAAATTTCATTGTAAGAATATTATTTATATGATACAGATTTTGTTGAGAAACAGTTATCCTCTTCCTTTTATATTCTCCAGATGAGAATTAAGTTCCATTTTTATAAGATTAAGTCCACCAAAATTCGAACTCTAATAAGTACTTAACTGTACCTTTTGTAAGAATCATCTCTAAATCTTTTTCCAACATAACTAGAAGTATTTAAAACTGGCATTTATGATTCCAAATACTCTGAAAAAATACATCACAACTGGAAAAGATATTCTTGAGACGGCATAACATCACGATGTTGTTTATAGAATCTCATGCAACGATTGTGATGCATCATACATTGGTTAGATAAAAAGGTAATTGAAAACAAGAATTGCAAAGCATTCGTCGGATATTAATAAAAAATCAGGCTCATCAAATGTCATATCTAATCAAATGTCATATCTAATCACCGGATTTCACTTGATTACAACTTTGATTGGAAGGGTTGAAAATTAAGGTTAAAATTTTAGATAGGGAATCATCTTACAACAAAAGATTGATTTCCGAGATGATTTTTATAAAGAGACAAAAAAATAGACTTAATTTACACAGAATTATGACATAGAATCGTTATCAGAAATATACTCTCCTATACAAGCAGTTTCTCCTTCCTGAATGTTTCCCGTCATTTCCCTTTCCTTCCAATTTCTCACTACTCACAATTGACGAGTTTTTCGTTGCTTGATACTGTATTAGTTCAAAATAAATTGTCAAGAGACACGGAAGTATATGACAAATTTTATACCTTTGGAGTTCTGATCTTAATACTGTTTGTTCTATATACTATTATGCGCTGTAATTCTGATTATCTTTGTTAGTAATATATGATACGAATCGTGCGACATTTTAATTTGCGTTAAATTCTCTTTAGTTTCAATTATTACTTTATATATATTACTTTATATATATTATTTTACATAGCAATCATCACGATTTTATGGACAAGTGTCCATCTTTAGGCGTTTAATATGAGATCCAACAACCATATACCATGGTAAATTATTATTCCGAACGTATACTTTTTATCGAGATGAGATTTACTCCTGACTAACAACATGGACATATAAGAGGAGAGTCTTCTTGCGGCCATATCAAGTATTGAGGTTTTTATATGTTATACGTAGATTTTTCTATAATTTTTATTATGTCATTATTTTAATAAATGAATAAGGTTGAACATTGAAAATGACCTGATGTAAGATCGAAAAGTTTCTATTTTGTTTAGTTAAATATAATGTTTTTATAATTCACAACAATAGCGAAGTACATCTTGCTTTTGCACTTTCAAAAAAGATCTATTTAGCTTACGAAATTTTTTTAACATATTGTGAATTAAACAATATGATACGAATTTGTATCAATGAGAATAAATCTAATTTAATTATAATTAAATTAGAAAAAAATTCCTATTTTATTTAAATGCGAATCTAAATGCTTAAATATTTATATGTAAACATATAAACACATTTGTATACATATTATATTTGATTCTACAAACTGCACACCAAAATCTTTTTCTGCGCGTAGTTTGTAAAATGAGATATGTATATATAAATTCACACAGAACACAGAAATATTTAAGAATTTAGATTTGCTTTGACTAAATTCTTTTATTTAATTGTATTATGAAATATTTTGGATAAAAGATAGAATCGCGATTTACTAATTATATAATAATTATTATAATGTTTATAAAAATATATAATGGATAATTATTATAATTATACAATAATTGTTTACTGCACGCTTATATATCTTTATTTTATTACAGTAATGGAAAAAGTAAACTAAAATTTTATTTTATTTTTTTGAAACAGTAATGTTATGCGTTTCATAAACATTTTTATAACATTGATTAAATAGTTTTAAAAAAACATATTAAATTTTATGGTTCATTTTTTAGTTCATAATATTACACGTTTTAATGTTTATTTTGAATGTAATTACGGTTGGATATCTTTTACAATAGCTCCTTATACGAAGATTATGTTTACCTTAATCCTTTTTTCAAGCAGTATACGAATCACTATAGATTAACAAAACACGCGTCGTACGAAATTAATGGACACGAATCGAATAAACAAGGAAGTGACATCGCATGATAGCGGTCGAGGGAACTATGGATAAAGGAGACAAAGACCAAGTAGCAAAGAAAATTTTATATCGGTGACTGGCAGCCGGGAGCGACCTTGGCCGTGCCATTCCGTTTCTTAATTGTCACGGTGATTATCACTTGCAGAATTAAAATTCGCGTGGTGTATAGAAGACGAGCGTATGCGGGGTTTAAGCTACCATTTGCACGCAGGAAATATGTTCACGCATGTTGTCATAATACGTGCTGTTTATCTCGCAAACGAGCCAACAACCTGCGCATCTTTCTAATTTCCAGGATCATTTTTTTGTCATAAATTTGTTTTTGTTATTATCTTTTTTTATTTATTTTTATTTTATTATTTTATTAGATAATGTTGTTCTATGAAAGAAAGACGAAGTATTAATTAAGAGACAAATCAATTAAAACTATTAGACTGACTATTAGACTATAAAATAGATTATAAAATTGAATAATTTTGAATAACAAGTCGGATTTAAGGATGTTTGTATTATTCGATATGTCAAAATCTATTTTAATACGCAGAACATTCTTTTCTTAAAACATCACATTTATATAATGATGTTTTTATTTACATCTAATTGCGAATTTATCAAAACATCTTACTCAAGGAGAAACTTGTCATTCAGTAATTTATGCTGTGTTTAATGATTTTTCATACAATGCACAACGATACCAAATACTGAAAAGGAAAAAAAGAAAAATAAATAAAACTAACAGTTCTCTTTTGTTTCGATACATTTACTACCTTTTTTAAAATCTTTTCTTTAAATTATTCAAATATTTCACAATGTCACAGTGACATCAAATTAATATAGAATTCATTGAAATGTTTTGTCAAATTTTAATTAAGATAATTTTGATTTTACCATATTAGTTGGACGGATGAATTATAGTTAATGAAAGTAAATTCGTAAAGGTTAGTTAAGTTAAAAATATTCAACTGTATACAATATTTTTACCAGGTTTTTGCATTTGTGTAAAAACAGACTTTTTCTAAATCTTTAAAAAATGTAGGATTAAGACAATAATTTTTTATTTATTTGAATAAAATAATATATAATTTTTCATATATTAATTGAAATTTAAATCTGAACGTTTAAATCTGAACTTTTCTTAATTAAGCGTTTAATATTATTGATAAAGATAATTAATTACATTTTATGTATACATAAATTAATTCAATTACATTAATTGAAATAAAGTTATTTATTGCTGTTTATTCTCTTTCTTTAATTTAAAGAAAGCTTGTTTGTTGAATTTGACTTTAAATATTACAATTTAACAAGTTTATATTGAATTACAAATGTCATTTGAAAGATTGCATATACTTAATCTTAAATTAATATTAATAATAAGAGAATTGATGAATATAAACGGAAAATTAATTATGCGATTCTACAAACATTTTTCTCAGACAATATAGAATATTTAATAATATTAACACAAAGTTTATAAATATTTATTTTTTAAAAATACATAAATATTTTAAATATATTTTACATAAGATTCACATAAGATTTACATAAGATTTGAAACATTATTAAAATATAGACTAAATGTTTTATACAATAATTTATGATAAATATAAATAATTATTTCTAGTATTTTATTGGGTTGTCCGGAAAGTTCGTACCAATGTTGAAAGAAAATTGAAACGCAGAAAATTTTAATTTAATAAATGTATACTAAAATTTAAATTTTCGGCACGAACTTTTCGGACAACCCAATATAAATATTTCTAAAATGTTTGCTGGAAATTTTTCATCTGTTTTAGAGAGTACAAACTAACATCCGGCTATATATAAATACTAATAAAACAAATGTGTTTTGCAACTATTTTCTTCTTATTGAAATAAGAATATTTTATATTTTTAGATTTATTTATGATATAAATATGTTTTAATTATATCCATCTTTTTGATAATACCTTTATTGAGTGGATATATATCCATTAATATTTAGTATTTGTGGATTATCGAAGTAGCAATTTTCGACGATTGCAGAAATTAAAGATTGATGTACATGATACAATTTTAAGATGAGTGAAGCGTTTCTGAAGCACCATAAAATTAATTCCCGAATTTAGGGGAATTTATCCTGAATTTATTTTATTATAATTTTGTCGTGTGAAAATTGGAATATAATGTTAATCAATAATACTTAGATATTTTAATAAAATTGGATCAATTAACTTTCTCTTTTACTGGATTTATAATGTTTTTATAATGTTTTGTTAAATATTTTTATAATATCTGTTTTATAATATCTTACATATTTACGATAAATATTTATGATAAATCTTTGATAATTTGAGATCATAAAAGCATTCTATATAGTATAAGAGCACAAAAATATTTAGAAAATATTTTGATAAGTAATTTGTAAATATTCAAATAAATCATATAAATGTTTTATAAATATTTTATAAATTTTATGTGCTGTCTGAGTTATATCATATCTTATATATCTATACCATATTTGTATATATATATATA
>NW_017259583.1:5605117-5613228 GCF_001594045.1 Atta colombica
TATATATATACGACTTGATATACGAATAGAATGAAAATTGGGAATAGGTAATAATGGCTGCATTCAACAGAAAAATTAACTTGGTGAACACTTAATAATTCTTTAATGTGATTGCTTCCTAAATATTGTCTGTAGTTCTTTGTTGTATCTAAGAATAAATATAAAGTTTATCTCGGTAAATAATTTTTTATGTATGAATATGTATAAATATATATAAATATACATAAACATGCATAAATATTCATAACATGTATAATAATATATGAAATATGTTCATACATATTTATAAATTCTTCCTTTTCTTATAAAATTACTTTTTAGTGTAATAGAATAATAATAGTAATGTCAAAACATAAAAAATAATTAAAGGGATAATTTTCGCATTGTTTGTTTTAGAAAAAAATAAGTTTAGAAAAATGTGAAAAAACTGCTCATATATAATTATGCATAATTTTATATATAATTATACGTAAGTAATTTTTTTACATTTCTCCAAACTTGATTTTTTTCTAAAACAAATAGTGCGAAAATTATCTTTTTAATTATTTTTAATATTTTCACATTACTATTATAATTTCTATTACACTAAAAAGTAATTTTATAAAAGAAAAAAGGATTTATAAATATATTGGGAAAAAGTTTCGTGGCGTTTTTCCCGCTAGATGGCATTAAATGCTCAGCAGTCGGCAACACTAGACGTGCGTTTAAAAAGTGACATTTTAACCTTTGTTTTGAGCCGAAAAAGAAATCGGTGAAGTGGATCAAAAATTATTTTATTTTGAAAATGCAAATAAATAAGGAAAAAATTCGTTACATTTTGCAATATCACTACGATAAAGGCAAGAATGCTGCACAGGCTTGTGAAAAAATTTGCACTATTTATGGTGAAGATACTCTATCAAAATCAGCAGTACGGAAATGGTTCGCTCGCTTTCGTGCTGGAAATTTCGATGTGAAAGATGAACCTCGCTCCGGTCGACCAATCACTGAAAAGTCCGATTAAATCATGGTAAAAGTCGAGTGTGATAAGCATGTGAGCACTGTGGAGATTGCCAGGGAACTAGGCATCGAACAAAACAGTTTTAAATCATTTACACAAAGGTGGATACAAAAAGAAGCTCGATGTTTGAGTTCTTCACGAGTTGAGTGTTAGGAACATGATGGATCAAATTAACATTTGTGATACGCTACTGAAACGGAATGAAATTGAGCTATTTCTGAAGAGAACTGATAACTGGTGATGAAACATGGATCACCTACGACAATTCAACTAGAAAAAGATCGTAGATAAAGAAAGGAGAGAAGGCGCAAGCAATCGCAAAACCTGGATTGACGAGGAAGAAGGATGATGTTGTGTGTGTGTGGTGGGACTGGAAGGGAATCATTCACTATGAGCTGTTATCGTCCAATCAAACAATTAATTTCGAACTCTACTGTGAACAACTGCAGAGATTACAACAAGCAATTGAGAGGAAACGGCCAGAATTAATCAATAGGAGAGGTGTCGTCTTCCATCACGACAACGCTCGATCACACACATCTTTGATGACTCGGCAAAAATTGCGAGAGCTTGGCTGGGAAGTTTTAATGCATCCACCGTATAGTCTTGACATAACACCCTCAGACTACTATTTGTTTAAGTCTTTGCAGAATTCTCTTAATGGTGTAAAGCTAGTTTCAAAAGAGGCCTGTGAAAATCACTTGAAGCAGTTTTTCGATCAGAAACCACAGAAGTTCTATCGCGATGGAATTATAGCTCTGTTCAAAAAATGGCAAAATATTATAGAAAATAATGGAGCATATTTGAATAAATTGATTTCAATACTCTAAGAAAAACACTTTAATTTTACTAAAAAATCGCTTTTTGCCAATATTCTAAGGAGCTTACAAAATGCGAACTAAAATGAAGCTCCAAGAGAACTCACAAAAGCGGACATAGAAGTTCCCGAAGAGTTTTATGCACACAAGTTTTTTTTTGAAGTTTAAATAAAGCTTACAAAAATTTTATGACTTCCCGGAGAGTTTCCCGAGAACTCCCCGTGCTGTGGGAGTACAATTATTTGAACGATACTTATATAGTAATTCTTTATGGCTTTTCTAATGGTTATATATAATAATCAAATAAAACTCAATCGCTAGAAATAGTTTATATGAGAGTCAGTGGAAGAATTGGTATGTAGATATATTTGTTTATTATCGTTAGTAATTTTTATTTCTTTGCAATAAATCTTCGACGAAATTTTCTTTTAGCCTTATCAATAATACGTTATGTTTTATGTGTTGCATTATTACTTTGCATTATAGAGAAACAGTTATTTTCATTATTTTTAAATCGTAATTTAAATTTTCGCAGATCGGTTTTATTAATATAATATGTAGAAGAGGAGAAAAATATTTTTACAATCTAAAAATGAAGAATATTAACAAAATTAACAGAAGGAATTAACGGAAGGGCTTTTTGCCGGACCTATTTTACAAAATATTTGCAATTAACAAAATAAAAAATTTTGTGTGTAACAACTTTTATTAATAATACTAGTTTACATAAAAAAATTACTTTGAATCAGACAAGATGTATAGAATGTTGGAAAGATACCGCAAGCCAAATTTTTTAGCTTGTCAGGTTATCGAAATAATTGAGATTTAATTTTCAAAGTCTTTTGCGTATTTCGGAAACCTGACGCATTGATGAAATTAGACTTGCAACATCCAAAAATCTATAGAAAAATTTTTTCTGGTTTAAAATAATAAAGAAAGAATTTTTTTGTAAAGCAACATTTTGTAATTTATAGAAAAAAAAAATTATAAAAAACTAATATTAAATTAAGAAAAAATATCTACGTAGAAGCAATTAACAAAAATTAGTGGAAATATACATCATGATATCTTTTCAAGTTTTTCAATTTCTGGTTAAGCAATTTGAATAAAAATTATTGCCACTATTTACAAGTTATTATGTCGCATTCATATAAACTTAGGAATTTATAGCCAGTATCAATCGTCATATATTAATTTCCTTTAATTAAACTTAATGATAAATGGATAGAAATCATTTATTCTGACAATTAAATGTTATTCAAGTTTTCTGAGTATTTTACGTCTATTGAAGAGATAAAACAATTACATTTGTAACTTTCTATAAAGAATAAAACTCACATAATTAGATGAACGTCATCATCTTGCACATTTTTTTATTTTATTCACTTTACTATGTATTTTACTATATTATATATAAAATGCAAGTTAAAATTTTTGTTAAGATAATATTTGTTTTAATTTTTTATTTAGAGAGTTGCTTTAATTTTTTAATTAGTTTGATTTTTATTAAATTTATGTTTTTCCAGAAAATTTAACTTTAGAAATTCATAACTATTATGATGTATTATCAGAAATTCATAATTATGATGTATCATAAAATTGATGCATTATAATAGTTGTACATTTACAAAAGCTATCCAAACGATATGCTAACCAAGAAAAATGGGAAAGAGTGATAAAAAAAATCTTCTTTACGCAATTGCAAATGAATAAGAATTACAATTTTCAATAAATCTTTTACGAGATTATCCAGATAAATTTCTTGACTTTATAAGATAATATTTAAAAAAAGTTTATTAATTATATATTATTAATTATTTTACAGACTACAATTCATCATTGTGATATCGATGTTGGAGAGATGAAATTAAGTCGCTACTTAGCGACTGCACTATATTTCTAATGCTTAATACTTGCTTTATTAAATCCAGAACCGGATTTTATTTATTATATACTACTTGCGTTTTACTTGTACGCGTTTTATAGTTATGCAATCTTTGTGAAATATTCCAAGAAATTGCTCTATCATGAACTAAATATACGTTTTGCACATATATTATTGTTACAGACCAACAAAGAGCCTGAGGCGTAAATATATTGAATGTTGTGTAAACAGATTGTAAAAATATAATTATTGAAGCCTGCCAACTTTTATTATCTAGCTGTCTTCTTTTTTTCTAAATACCGAACAGAATAAAAAAAAAATCACAAATGTAGCATAAGAATATTTTTTACATTTTTTAAATATTCTTCCGGATGAAAGAAGAAAGTCATTATAGCATTATAGAAAGTCGTATAGCAAAACACACATGTTATACGACTGGATATTATTGGGAAAAAGTTCGTTTTTCCCGCTAGATGGCATTAAATGCTCAGCAGTCGGCAACTACTAATCACATCGGCACTAGACGTGCGTTTAAAAAGTGACATTTTAACCTTTGTTTTGAGCTGAAAAAGATTGAAATCGATGAAGTGGATTAAAAGTTATTTTATTTTGAAAATGGAAATAAATAAGGAAAAAATTCGCCACATTTTGTAGTATCACTACGATAAAGGCAAGAATGCTGCACAGGCTTGTGAAAAAATTTGCGCTATTTACAGTGAAGATACTTTATCAAAATCAGTAGCAGATTCGCTTTCGTGCTGGAAATTTCGATGTGAAAGATGAACTTCGCTCCGGTTGACCAATCACTGAAAAGTTCGATGAAATCATAGTAAAAGTCGAGTGTGAAAAGCATGTGAGCATTGTAGAGATTGCCAGGGAACTAGGCATCGAACAAAACAGTTTTAAATCATTTACATACAGCTGGATACAAAAAGAAGCAAAAGGAGAGAAGGCGCAAGCAATCGCAAATTCTGGATTGACGAGGAAGAAGGTGATGTTGTGTGTGTGGTGGGACTGGAAGGGAATCGTTCACTATGAGCTGTTATCGTCCAATCAAACAATTAATTTCGAACTCTACTGTGAACAACTGCAGAGATTACAACAAGCAATTGAGAGGAAACGGCCAGAATTAATCAATAGGAGAGGTGTTCGTCTTCCATCACGACAACGCTCGACCACACACATCTTTGATGACTCGGCAAAAATTGTGAGAGCTTGGCTGGGAAGTTTTAATGCATCCACCGTATAGTCTTGACATAACACCCTCAGACTACTATTTGTTTAAGTCTTTGCAGAATTCTCTTAATGGTGTAAAGCTAGCTTCAAAAGAGACCTGTGAAAATCACTTGAAGCAGTTTTTCGATCAGAAACCACAGAAGTTTTATCGCGATAGAATTATGGCTCTGCGATAGAAAAATGGCAAAATATTATAGAAAATAATGAAGCATATTTGGTTTAAATAAATTGATTTCAATACTCTAAGAAAAAAAAAACTTTCATTTTACTAAAAAATCGCCATGAACTTTTTCTCATACTCAATATTATGTACTACTACAAGTCATTGCGCAATCATTAATTGAATTATTGATGTTTTTATCGTCTTATTTTTTAAAGTAGAGGAAGAAATCTAATTTTCATATTAGCAAAAAATTGATGAGACAAAAAATTATATTCTTATTTCTCATGTGTGAGCTGTCATGTGAAAATCGCACATATTTTGATAAATATTAAGTTTGATAAATATTAAGAATTATAATAATAGCACGGATTTTATCCGTTGAAAATAAATTTGATTATCATGTTGATTGTTGATGGCATAATTTATGTGATAAACAATATGCACCAAATTATAATTATAAATTTTGCTTCAAATGATTTTATTGATTGAACCAATTGAAATAATTGGAATTTTATCTACAAGAAATTTGTATGAAATTATAATTGATTTAATTATCTCCAAAAACTTAAATTGTATAGAATTATATATAATTAATATATTTAATTATCAGTCTATCAAAATCATGCTTATTATTTTTTTATATTGTACAACTTTGCTTCCGCCATTTTTTTTCCGAAATTCGAGGCTTTATTGTAAAAAACTGGTTATACATTTATGATTCAAAGTATTGTCCATCGCTGGCCACTACTTTCTCCCATCTTTCGGGTAGCGTACGAATCCCGCGTCGAAAAAACTGGTCATCTTTTGAGGCTATCCACGAATCGATCCAATTTTTTATTTCTTCATAAGACCGGAAGTGCTGGTCAGCCAGGCCGTGTGCCATTGATCGAAACAAGTGATAGTCAGAGGGAGCAACGTCTGGAGAATACGGCGGGTGGGGTAGGACTTCCCATTTCAACGTTTCCAAGTATGTCTTGACCACTTTCAAAACATGGGGTCGAGCATTGTCATGCTGCAAAATCACTTTATCGTGTCTCTCGTTGTATTGCGGCCGTTTGTCTTTCAATGCTCGGCTCAAACGCATCAATTGCGTTCGATACCGATCGCATGTGATTGTTTCAGTCGGTTTTAACAGTTCATAATACACTACGCCGAGCTGGTCTCAAATACAGAGCATGACCTTGGACGTCAAAATCACCGTTCTTGAAGCGTTGAAACCACTTACGACACGTTCTTTCACTAATAGCGGCCTCACCATTAGTATTTGAGCATTCGATGAGCCTCAGCCGCAGATTTCTTCATATTGAAGCAAAAAATTAAAACCTCCCGCAAATGACGAGAATTTGGCTCGTAAACTGATATTTTCAATCGAGAATAACTTTATGATGCAGACACAAATCGACTAATGTTTCTATGGGGTTATGTTGACAGATGCCCAAGTTTATTGTATGACGTCTATGATCTATTTATTTCGACCACCACTTACCGCTAAAGCCATCTATAGGAAAACGGCGGAAGCAAAGTTGTACAATATGAACTATTTGCTAAAATTAAGTTTTAATTTCCAAATTAATTGCAGCAGTAGTAATTTTTTATTTTTACTAGGAATTAAGGTTGGATAGTTAAAAAGATAAAAGTTAAGTTAAAAAGTTAAAAAATTAATTAATTTTAACTTAGTTACATTTTAGACTCTTAACTTTTTAACTTTATTTATATTTTATTCGTAACTATTAATTTTTTATTTAATTCTTTGAAGTTAAGTCTCAGGCATAATACGCGGCAATAGCAATAACTTAACATGAGATGAGGATTACAGGATATCAATCATGAAACCTTCCTAAGATGAAAGTGAAAAGTAAAAATTTTAATTATTGAAGTTAATGGAGAAATTTTTCACTAGGAAAAAAGTTTCATTAAAGATACTCAGAAGTGAGCAATAGGTGTTGACCAATAAAATTGTAAATGTTCTAGTGAATCTTCTCATTTTTACAATTTTCCTCATTTCAAATTACATAATCGATTCCCAGATTTCAATTTGTTAGAAATCGTATGTTTTGATGTATCTAATTTCTGACAGATTGAAATCTATTATTCCTTATTATTATCGCTATTCCCTTGTATTGTATCTGAATTTAATCATATCATAGACCAGTATGCATAGTCGAATCTTATAGACTAAACAGTAGAAGAAAGGCCCCTATTATTAGAGTTCATTTTAGGTAAATGCTAGAAATCCATAGGCAGAATTTAAAAAAATAATAGGTCATTTTAAAGGGAATTTAATAAGCTTTAAGATAATGTATAAAATTTAATTCAGATTCTATTTTTTTTTAAATTAAAGAAATATAAAAAGTGAGCAAATCGCAAAGTTAAAAAATTGTGTTCCTGATATGAGATGCCCCCGAAAAATTGATAGTAAAACGCAAAGTATTATATTGGGTTGTTCAAAAATTTGCGTTTGCAACTTTTCCCTTGCTTCAGTTGCTTTCTTCCCTTTTTTGAAGTAATAAAACAGAATATGGCGAATATTTTCTTCAAAATTCTTCATGTTCGAATCACAATTGCAAGCATAAAACTCGAATCGCATCAACTTTTTTTTTGGTTTTTAGGTTGAGTGTCAATAACAAATCGCGCGTAAACATTTGACATTCATGTCACGCTTGCATACAAATAAACGTGGACAAACACCATCTATTAGAAAAAACGCAATGACTTTTTGAACAACTCAATAATTAAAAATTTTTATTAATTTTCTAAAACAGCGCAAAAAGCATGCAATATTATACCTAGAACTCGTTTTCAGGTACCTAATCAGTAGACAATGTTTTTTAAACGTTTATTTCTCATTAATTTTACATTTTTCACGATTCGGTTTTAAAATTCATTAATTTAACGTTTATTTAATGTTTATTAAAAAAAATGTTTATTTTACATTAATTCATTTAAAATAAAATTTAAAAAAATATTTTTTAAAATATTTGTTTAACGTTTATAAAATGTTTATTTTAC
>NW_017259584.1:0-16909 GCF_001594045.1 Atta colombica
AATGAAATAATTTCTAAATGTTTATATATAATAAATTTATATTTTATAACGTTTACTTATTATATTCATTACAATAATGATACTCGATAAAAAAATGTTTTAAACATAATGACTTCTTGCACTTGAACATTTTACTATAGCTATATTACTGCTTTCGATATTGCACGTGTTGAACTTTTGTCGAAATTAAATTCTACTGGATTTTGAAATTCTTCTGGTCTTTCGTTTGTATAACCACTTTTAAACTACGAATATTTAAATAAGTTATGATATCGCGGAGATGACAATTGATTGTGTATCAGAGATTGTAATTTTATTATATTATTTCTTTCGTGTAAATTTATATATTATTTTCCAATAGTAAAACAATATCTAAAAATTTGTTGGCGATCTTGCTGAGCGCACGAAGAAATCGTAATGCGCAATCAGGCGATCACCGTCCGAGCATTTCCCGTGGTATTAATGTTTCGAAGGCACTCGGTCGAGAAAAATGAAATCTTCTCTGCTTTCTAAATTTTTTATTAAAAATGCCTTGAGTGCGGGCGAACGTGTTTCACAGCGGATACGGAAAGGATCTTAGCAATAACGCGGTGATGACCTTCCACGGGACGAGACGCGTGCAGAAATTTGTTTTTTTTTGATTGCCAAGATCTGATATTATTTTTTTAATCGATTTTTTTAATCGCGTGACGCATGTGTCATTTAGCAATCGACATCTCATGGATTCATCGATTTTTCATAGATGCGATTAAGCGATATAATTAGACGTCGTGAATCATAGAGATACCGAACAAAATTTTTTAGCAAAATTTTTCCAAATTCTAAATCCGTAAAATGGTTGTATTTTTCCTGTAGTGTCTTTCGAAATAATCATAGTAATAATATGTTTTCTTGCAAATATTAAATCTGAAATAATATTGGGACAATGTCTAGTCCACGAATCGATAAAAAGAACGCTATTAGAACCAATGTTTAGAAAATAAGCTTCTTCTAATCACATTTTAAAATGATTTGTAAGAAATATAAATGTTAAATTAATAACTATTTTACGACTGTTATGAGATTCTTAAATAAAATATAAAATATCATACACAGAGATTATAATTACATTATACATTTCGTTTATGCAATTTATATTTACTTTTTAATAGTAAAACAATATCTGAAAATCTGTTGTAAAAGGAAATTTATTTAATTACCTAAAGTTATTTTATCAGATTTAAATGCTTTTACAATAACATTTATTGGTATAAATAAGGTTTCTTGTAATCTTGGTCCAAATATACCATTAGTTGCTTTTAATAAAGTAAATGTTACTGCAAATTTCCATTACGATATTATTGATTGTATGGTGTATGAGTGTGTTGTTGATGATATAGATTGCACAATTCATTCTACTTTCTTTATTTCTTGGTTAAGTAATGATCTTCCAGAATGAATTTCCAATTGGAAATCATTTTGATTAGAATTAAAAACATTTTCAGATCGAAACTATTTGATAAGTAGTTTCACTGTTTTTAGAAAATCATCAATTGTATTTTGCAAATTAATGAAATCTTTTATTGTTCTTGTAGTTACAAATTTCACAAAATAATTTTTCTCGAAACAATTCGGTGAGACTTTTCTTAATTAAAGCATCTCAATTGTGAGATGCTTTAAATATAGAATTTAAATTTCCTACTTCTTGAGCTTGTAAAGCCCATCTTTAATTGTAAGCTCATCATAAATCGATATCATAAACTATGAATTCTGATTCAATAGCTGTAGTAAATTTATCATGTGTAAATTTGGAAATGTAAGATAATTTTTCTATACGATCTCCATTTGAATGTAATTATTCTTTCCATCATCTTAATTGATGTTCAAATGAAATTCTTCTAAATTTATTTTATACTGATTTTTAGCGTACGATTCCTTTTGTTGTTATTTTTTTCATTAACATTCCAATTCCTCCAACTCAACAGCTCGTTTTTTATAAGAACTGTCAAAGTCTGCGTCATCATTTGAACATTGAGGATGAGAATTTAAATTATCTTCACTCCATATTTCTTCGTCATCTTCAATTATTTCAGAATTATAATAGTTAAGGTTCTTAGTAATCGAGATAAATTTCTTCTGTTACTTTTAACTCATTATCGTGAAAAATACTATTCAACAATAATTTTATATGTTATGTTATTGTATATGTTCTTTTAATTCTATTTCTGCTTCAGTGACTAGTGTTTCTGTTAGATATACTAAATATAATGTTAGATATACTAATTATAGATGCTAATAAAAGTCTTACAAGATTTATGGATTGATAATCAGTCTAAAAATGTTAAACTTTGCTTTGTATCGTAATATAAAAACAATTTAACAAATTGTATAAATATTAGATATGAGAAAAAATTCGTGGCGTTTTTTTAATGCCATCTAACGGGAAAAACGCCACGAACTTTTTCTCACACCTAATAAATTATGACAGAACGACTGCACTGAACGTAAAATGTGAATATTCTTATACTGTCCATTTATTATAATTATCTTAAATTTATATATGAACTTATATTACCGCACAATTGTTTCTATTATCTATTCTAAGAAACTTATTCTTATCTTTTTTTTTGAAAAATATGTCATGACTTTGATACCTCGGCTCTGTGAACCTGAGAGGGTAATCCCTCTTTTACCTTCCTAGCGAGGAGACATGCCTCGCCACCGAAGCGATGATTTAGCGACCCTTTTCCCGCATCCCGACAGGAAAAGCACGCTACCTCCGTCGTACAATCACGAGTGACTCAGGACTTCGCAGCGGTAGTCGCTGGAGCTGCCTCGCTCGGGCACCGCCCTCACATGGCATCTCCATCTTTCTAAAATATTATAAGGATCTCTAAGAGAGGATCTGTATGCGATAGCAAGCCCAGACAATCGGGAGCCAAGCATCGGCCGCGATCTTCCTTGCCGCGCTCACCGAGCAACATACCCATACTGTGGCCAAGCTATTCCGGATCACGCGTATCGTCCGAACTCGGATTGCAGCCGCCATATTGTGCCACCGCCTCCCCGTGAGAAACATCTAGAAACCGAATCATCCAGGTCCTGGACCCAAAGATCAGCACATTTCTGGAGGCGCGCGACTCGCACCTCTTTCCATTCATGGAGCGCTTCTCTGAGTTTTACGGACAGAAGATCCGCCTTCCTCGCCTCCTCCGATCCCGGGACTTCGAGGACCTGGTCACTCTACGCCTGATGCGCAGATCCTGGATCACCAGCTTCTCCAGGCTCTTTCCCTGGAGAGCCTCATTGTTTTCGCATCCTTGGGAGGCAGATCATCGACATCGCTCGGTCCTGGGGAGCCGCAATCTCAGCAGGTTTCTTATCATGGACGCCGATAATTTTTTTCCTTCTCGCGTGCTGATCTGCTGCCGCTCCAAGCCGTCCTGTCCGCTGCCGTGCCAATGGTTGATGCTGCTGCTCCTGTCCGAAGTGTTGTGTTCTCTGCCTGTGTTGTTTCCCTGCTGCGACACAATCTGCTTCCCTCGCCGTCTGCATTGATTGCGTCCATCTCAGCTTTCTTCTTCGTGGCTCTGCGTCATCATTGTCACCCATGTATCAGCGAATGCGATAGATACGGAGGAATTTAGTCGTTCTTCGAAACGCGCCTCATGATTGCGCACTGCCTCGCTTCCGCACTCTATCCCCGCTCTATACGGCGGGACCTGGGTGGGAGCAAAGTTCGCCCTCCGACCGCCGTCAGTAGCGGCATAGCCCAGTCTCGAGAGTAAAGCCGAAAGTACGTTCTCCATAGTCGTTGTGAACATTCAGCCCCGGGATGTTCATAGGAGAGGCAGCCTGATTTGATCCTTTTTTTCTTCAGAGTGCATCCGCCGTTCATCCGAATGTGGAGGCTCCTTGGACTGGAGGTCTCCAGGCGGGGGAGGATCGGGTCCCTTCGCACTTCTTCCGGTATAAATGAAGGAAAGCTTAGGGAGTTTCCTTTTTTCGGATTGGTTCGAAAGCCTTCCGGCAGAAATCCTTCGCTATTGTCCGTCTGTGATGCTGCTTTAAGTGAGAGAAGTTGTCGTGAGTGGTTTCAAAAGTTTAAGAACGGTGAATTTGAAGTCGAAGACAAAGAACGTAGCGGAAAGCCGAAAGTGTACGAAGACGCGGAATTGGAAGCATTATTGGATGAAGATTCGTGCCAAACGCAAAAAAAACTTACACTAAGAGTGACTCAACAAATAATTTCATATCGTTTGAAACTACTGGGAATAATTCAAAAGCAAAGGAATTGGGTTTCATATGAACTGAAGCCGAGAAACATTGAACGCCGATTTTTCACATGTGAAATGCTGCTTACCAGGCATAAACGAAAGGGGTTTTGCATCGTATAGTCACTGGTGATGAAAAATGGATCCACTACGATAACCCAAAGAAGAGGAAATCATGGGGACTACCTGCCATGCTTCAACATCGACAGCCAAGCCGAATATTCATGGAAAAAAACTCATGTTGTGTATTTGGTGGAGCTTGGTGTCGTGTATTATGAGTTGCTCAAACCGAACGAGACCATTACTAGGGCTCTCTACCGAACACAATTGATGTGATTGAGATTGAGCCGAGTACTCAAGGAAAAACGTGCCCACTACTACTCCAGGGATGACAAAATTATTCTCCTGCTATGATAATGCTCGACCACATATTGCGGCGCCGGTCAAAACCTATTTAGAAACACTCAAATGGTAAGTTCTATCCCGCCGTATTCTCCAGACATTGTTCCTTCCGACTACCACTTGTTCCGATCGATGACGCATGGCCTGAGCAGCACTCACTCATATAAAGATACCAAAAATTGTATCGATGATTGGATAGCCTCAAAAGATGAAGCATTCTTCCGACGCAGTATCCATATGCTACCAGAAAGATGGGAAAAAGTAGTGGTACCGATGACCATTACTTTGAATAAAACATTATGTACCGTTCTTTCACAATAAATGCTTAATTTTTGATAAAAAACGGCGGAAATTTATTTGTACTCTCAATATATTTCTCAAGTTGCTAATCTTCCCTCAAGGAAGATTGCGGGTCCCCGTGCGCCCTTTTGTTGAGGACTGCATACGCCACAAATGTTCGTCTCCCAAATATATTTTCGAAACGTTCCCTTCACCTTCGTTGATTTCTCACTAACTTTACAAAATGTTCCAAGTTCCTTTGTAATCGTCTCGGACAGCTCATTAGTTTGATGAGCGTATTCCTCCTCAGCCAGTTCGCAGGCATTTCCTGGCTCTTTTATTGCTTGCCTTCACTATTGGATTGAGTATGTCCTTCTCTATATCATCAAGGACCTCTCGTCTCCATTCCTGTAGATTCCTGATGAAGTAGTGGCGTTTTGCGCGGTCCATATTTCTAGACTTATTACTAGAGTCATCTGAAGAGTCCTCGCTCATCGAGATAACTTCCCGGGCATCTGCGCTCCTCTTCCGGGATGTTCCAAGTATTGGTAAGTTGTAGAGATAGTGCCGACCTCATAGAAGAAGCCATCGAGGCCATGGATTCCGCTCGTGACATATTGCCCATAGCTGACGTGTTGGAGATTGGAATGTCTTTTCTCATCACTGTTGGAAGGGGGGAATCTCGGTTCTCGGGGTCTCCCGGCGTTCATTCTTCATGTAGCTTGAATCCGACAACCCTTCCATCATAGCCATCAAGACTTCTGCTGGTATAAGCAATTCCTCTTGAGACATTTCGCCGCTTAAGTGAGGTTTTCATCTGCGCCACCTCGTAGGCGCAGCAGGTGACCATAGGTTTTTTTATGTTCCCGGAATCTAGGTTTTGTTCTTAGCCATCAGTCGGAGGCCTCTATTCAGTAGTTTGATCCTTTCCATTCTCGCCGCAACCGTAGAGGTTGCTTCCATTTCATCAGAGTGATTTAAAGTTAAATGTTTCATGGATTCTGCAAACAATGCGAACATGCCCTTCCGATCGGGGGGTGGATATTATATATATTATATCACCCGAGTAATTACCCGGAAATTATTACGCGAGCTATCCGGCGGATTGGAATGAGCATCCAGTCCTCAGTCCACAATACGGTTTCATTCCTGTGCCGCGGGGCCTCGGGCAAACGGGGTGTCATCCCCGGCCGCAAACTCTCTTGGGAACTCCAGGCCGCGTCATTCCTCACATCTCTCCGAAGAGAACAGAGTCTGCGGTCTGAACACCCCTGTGGAGTGCTCTGTTGTACAGACTTCCCCTATTTAACGGAGCTACAGGATATATTTAGATCTCCTCGAACTGGCATCCCCCGACCGGCTACCCCGGACAGCAAGAGCTGACGGCGGCCCTGACCGCGAGGAACGGCCTGAGAGGAAGTCCCTTCATCATGACAAGGTGCCCCGAGGGGGACTCTAATCTAATTTTAACCTAACCTAACCTAACCTTAACTTAATCATCCCCGAACTTACCCCGTGTAAGTAACTTCGAGGACCTAATTTCGTAGAAGTAACTTCACTGTCCTAACCAAAATCCGGTTCGTCGACCTAAATGTCGAAATGTCGAAAAATAGTGGAACTAACCCAAAATTTTCAAATTTTGATAGATGTGTATAGTTCGGATTTTTTTGTCACCCTCATTTTTGGTCAATTTTTGAGGGATGTGGGACTTGGAAAAAAATTCCAAAATTTTTCAAAAATCAATCAAAAATTCATAGGTCCAAAATGCATTTCTCGACCTCCTCTATCGATTGACATAGTCTAATTTTTATCGATTTTTCCCATAAAACTTAGAAAATTATCAAGGAACAAACTTTGATCGGCTGCCATATCTAAACTATTAATGTTAGATCAATAGTGTATAGCACCTTTTTTGTTTTTCTTGACGAGAGCTATTCAACAATGTACTTATACCCATCCTAATCTCAAATTTCGAATTTTTTCCAAAAAAAAAATTAGTGTTAGAACAAAAATGTATAGGATCTTTTTTGTTCCCCTTAAACAGACCTGTCCATCGACTGAAACCTATCCTAAACTCAAATTTAAATCCCAAAAAAAACTTCAATCAGCCATTTCTAAACCATAAGGTTTAGGTCAATAGTGTCTATTACCTTTTTTGATCCATTAGTCGAGTCTTACAAGATGGGCATACATATTGAAAGTCATCCTAAACTCAAAGGTGTACATTTTTCAATTTTTCAATATGAAATGCATGACTGACAATTAAATGGTTATAGATCCTTGTAGTACTTAGCAAGCCCCATCCATCCATGAAATTCCGAAAAATTTTCTACAAGTCCGTAAACCTGAATGATTGCTTCGTAAATCAGACTGTCGTATTTTTATACTGAATTCTATTATATTCTCTCATTTCGGAATGGAAACTTATCGAATGAGTATATTTTTATCAAGTTTTGTAATGACATCCATATTCTAAGGCTACATTTCAAAGAAAATTTTACTCGAAATACTGTAGTACATTACATGTACATTACATGTCTTATACATACAGAGTGTCTCTTAAGATGAGTCGGAGGATGAGTCGATCCACATTGAGGGCGGAGAATGGATCAAAGAGAACAAAAAATTCTTCTATTATTTTGAGGTACTCGCTGTAGTTTTCGAATTAGAAAAGGAAACGTCTAAGTCAATATGTGGTTAAGCCGCGCCGCGCGAATTCATAGGATGGCCCACACTCGAGCGGTGGCAGCAGCGTGCAGAGAGAGAAAAGTAGCGCTTTGTTGCCTAGCACAGCCTGGCATGGCAATCCCGCATCGCGCCTTATTACATTATCCAAAAATGTTATTTTAACTGAAATTTTTCTTATCATTATAAATCACGTTATTTAGCCCGATTAAAAGCACAAATTACAGATGTGTTAGCGATGTAATTAATTAGAGCATTACGCAAATCGTATGCTAATCGTCGCGATACCTTTCTGTTTTATTATTATACGCCATTCTATTTTCTGAAAATTTTTTTCTATCTCAGTTCCAACGACATTCGCTTCGAAAGAGAAATATTCCAATGATATTCACTATAAAAAAGAAAAATCATTTTTTTCCAAAGAGTGTTTCACTCTTTAAAAGTGCATGGGCACGTATAAAAAAATACGTGTCGCTTATTTTTGTCTGGAGAATAACATATTACTCATTAAAATCGGAGAGAGATAGTTGAGTCCCTTTCCTTGTAAGTTACAGAATTTTTTAATGTAATGAACATGGGCATTAAATTTGATGGATAGTTTAATGAAAATAAACTAAAACACTCAATTTTTAATTAGTGTTTTTCAATACATTTAAGTTTTCAGTTACTACAAACTTAAACATCTCATTAACGTGTACATAAATAATCTTTTCAGTAACAGAAAATTTAAATTTTATTCATCAATGAACATTAAAGCTTAATAAAATTTAAAAACGTTTTTCATGTGTACAATTAATGGTGTATAATTAAACTTGTTGGCAAGAAACATATATGAAAAAAAATCTCAGTAAAATGCGTCATTATATATGGAAAAATAATACATTTGGATTTACAATGTAGCGGCTATCTATGCGAGCTTATATTATAATTTCAAGTGTACATGCATTAACATGGTCAATTTGTAAAATTTTTTCTTCTAATTGATCCATCAAAACTTTTAGAGAGAAAAACAAACGGAGTACATATATTATAGCTGCATTTCTCTTAAGGAAACGTTGATATTGGCCATAATCGTGGCTGTCAAAGTCTCGCTACAAATGCTTTGAAGCATTTGATGGACTAATTAGAAGAAAAAATTGTACAAACTGATTTATTAAAAAACGCTTCAAAGCAGCATCGCATTGATCGTACTTATAGAAAATTGTCACCATTGATCAGCGTCATTTTAATTTGATCAATATAAGAGCGAATCAGAAGTTTTTAGATGCTCATATGTATTAGTGCTCTTACGTTTAGTGTTCCTTAGTGAGATGCATATGTCAGCAAGATTATCGTGTGATGGTAAGGTGGTAATTTAAAAGATTACTTTGAATGATTATAAAATCGCATGACTGTAAAATGTGCAAAGCACATGAGCATGAAGTGCTGTGTGCCTGGTTGTGGGCAAAAAAGTAAAAAGGACATTTCATTTCAGGTAAGAATTTTTATATTTTTATATTTTTTGTATTAAATGTATTCCTGCACATGTGTTAACAATGTAAGATATGAAAGTGACATTATTTTTGTTTACATACCATTCATGTTCATATAAATTTCCATACATCGATAGCAGCGTGAGCGTGAATGCTTCTGATTCGTTCAAATATCATTTCAACTAAAATGGCGGCATCAATTATGGCCACAAATTTTCCTCGATGCCTATTCTAGTATAAATATAGTTTAGTGTCTTCTATTGTAACATTAACCAATAGCGAAGCATTTTCTAATCCAAACTCGGTTGGGCCGAAAACGCTAATGAAAGCTGTGTTCCAAAATTTATCAGTTCTGAAAATCTATAGTTTACGTCATGTTCGCTATAGATTTTCAGTACTGGCAGTAAATTTTGGAAGTCTGAGCATAAGATTGTCGTAACACTTACTTAGAGACTGAAGTTGTAGACAAGTTTTGTCTCTTAGAGACACAGCAATAAGTTGTATGTCATACGTGAAAGCTTGTGCGTTACTTACGTCTACAACTTCAGTCTCCAAGTAAGTGTTACGATAATTCTTGTGCTCAGACTCTTCCAAAATTTATTGCCAGTACTGAAAATCTATAGCGAACGTGACGTAAACTATAGATTTCAGAACTGAATAAATTCTACAATTTAAGTCTAAGTAAGTTACGACAATTCTTATGCTCAGACCCGAACACAGCTATAGACAGAGACGGCGGAGTTTGAGAGAGACGCTTGCAAATTAAGCACATCATGTTATCTTTTCCACTATGGGTGTTTCCGAACGCAGCCGATGTGATGTTGGAACTAACCTAAAATATATGCGAGAGAGAGAAATTTGTGAAATCAATATGTTATCTCTTTATTATATTTGGAATTTACTTGAATATTGACATATATGAGAAGAAAAGACAAAGTAAAACATTTTACATTTATTTTCCTGTAACATTTACATTCTTTATTAAATCACATTTATATTGCTGTCTTTGCCTTTTAATAAGATCAAGACTGGTGATGGGAGAAAAAAATTGGAAGGACTGGAGACCTTTCGTATATGGAGGTTTAGCTTCGATTATTGCAGAGTTGTGTAAGTGAATGAAAAATAATTAAAAAGTATTCTTACCTTATTGTTTGAAATCATATTTTAGATAACTCAGGTCGTATTCCGATATACATTGCCTATACTGAAAATCTAAATTCACATTACGTATACTGTAGATTTTCAATACTGGCAGTATATATTGAAACATGTCTTTAATACATACATATGCCGTAATAATAAATAATTTGTATTTCTTTTATTCCAGGTACTTTTCCTTTAGACACGACAAAAACACGCTTGCAAGTACAAGGCCAGAAGTATGATGAAAAGCTTGCACGTTTAAAATATTCTGGCATGATTGATGCTTTAATGCAAATATCTAAACAAGAAGGAGTAAAAGGTTTATATTCTGGGTAAGAGAGAATATTTTATTGTGAAAAGTAATATATTGTTTAATATTAAATTTTATTTAAAATTATTAATAATGATATTGTTTGAGATATAATAAAGATATTTCATTCAAATATAGAGAAATATTTAAAAAATATTTTATATCTTTGAGCTAAAAAATTTTAGTATCAATATATATCATTAGAATTACTTTAAAAATTTTAAACATTACCACTTTTTAAAATAATTCATTAATATAATTAAATAATTAATAGTTAATTTGTTTTATCAGGATTAGTTCTGCAATTTTACGACAAGCAACATATGGAACTATAAAGTTTGGAACTTACTATTCACTCAAAAAAGCCGCAATTGATACTTGGGCAACAGGGGATTTAGTCACAATAAATATTGTTTGTGCAGCATTAGCTGGAGCTATATCCAGTGCGATTGCCAATCCTACTGACGTAGTAAAAGTTCGTATGCAAGTTACTGGCAATGAAATAAATACATCTCTGTTTACTTGTTTTCAAGATGTATACAAATATGAAGGAGTTCGTGGACTTTGGAGGGTAATACAATCAATTTCAATATGTTACCACACATATATGCAGCATATGCACATACATATACGCACACACGCACAGTATGTGTATGTACAGAATATATACATAAAGATGTATAAAGATTTATTTTTTTTATGCAGGGTGTTGGACCTACTGCTCAACGAGCAGCTGTTATTGCAGCTGTGGAATTACCTATATATGACTATACCAAGATTAAATGTATGAATTTATTGGGAAATAGCGTTAGTAATCATTTTGTGTAAGTTTTTTTTCATTAAATGTAAATGTAACATAAAGGATATGTTCCAATATTCACTGCCAGTGCTGAAAATCTAGCGCACGTAATGTATACTGTATAGTTTCAGCATTGTTAGTAAATATCGGAACGCATCCAAAATATTTTTAATGTTTTTTGATTGTAATGACTATTTTCAAATTTATGATAACTATGGCTGCGTTTCACTTAACACTCAATGCATGAAATCATTTCATTCTTATCAAACATTATTAAACAAGGACGCTCACGAATATCGTTTTTATCCTTGTTTAATATTTGATAAGGATGAAATGATTCGCATTGTGGGCGTTAAGTGGAACGCATGGTAATACATATGCTTTTTAATGAAAAGTTATTTACAGAAATGACAGATTCATTATCAGTATGTTTAAATCATACCTATATTTATATTAATATGTTATTTATTATACTATTAATTTTATTAAATATTAGGATCGATTAACCCTTATCCGGACAGCTAAAACTTTTTTCTTTTTAAATATTATTAATGTACAATATCTGTATGATTTTATATCTGAAACTTGAGATACAGGAATTAATAATTGTGAATTGCTATTGTATAGAAAAATCTGATTAGTTACTTATAGTTATTTAATAGTTATTTAATAGTAATTTAATATTAATGTGCAATACAATATATTGTATATTAAAATGGAATGAAGTCTTTATTAAATTCATGTAGAGTGTGCATTTTTTTAACGCAATTTGTGATGTGAAAGATTAAATCTGAATATTAAAAAAAAATCAATTATGATATTTATAAAATATAAAAAAGAGAATATTGAGAAAATATTGAGATAATAAGGAAAGAAACACAAATTTTTAGGATTTGTATGACAAACTTGTAATAATAATTACAAAATTTGTCATACAAATTAATTTTTATTCTAAAATACATGTTCCATAAGAGTATGTATTATGTATTTTTTATTGAGTGTAGATTTTTGTCAATATTTTAGACATAATTTATCTCAAACATAAATCTAATTTTAGCTTATCTACATTCTAATATTTTATCCTTTAATAATTACTTAAAACTTTTCTGGATTATATTAATCACATCGCTTGGATGTTAATAACTCATAAAGCTTACATAGAAGTGTGTTTTTTATATCATATATACTTTTGTTTTTTTGCAACTTGCACATTTAAACATTATACTTTTTAATTTATTTTTAAGAATATATAAATGTATACAAGCGTTAATTTTTAATATTAATAATCAAATTGCTGGTATCTATTAAGCGAGATGATTAAAATGCACTTAAAATGGAGCAATAATTTATTAGTTGTTTGCACTAATAATAATTTAGCAAGATTGTTTTGATATTGAAATAATTAATCAAGTATTTATCTCTTTTAATATAGAAATTAATATTATTTGGAACTAACACTTCAATTACATTTTTAGTGTCTACAATTGTGCAATTTTTGAAGTATTCCATATGTCGCACATTGTCGCAGGAAAGGAGTAAAACTCTCTTAAAATTAAAATTTTATTTCCAGGTCCTTTGATATTGTCATGCGTATGGACACATGCGATAGACGGATTTTGAGATGACCAGAGAGGCTTGACACGGAAGCTGTGTTCGGCACTCTGTGTTTAGTTCAAGAATCGTTAAGACAATCATCCAGATGATTATACATGATAAACTACTTTGCAAACATCTTTTGATTAGCATTTTAGGCTTTCTAAAATTACTAATTATTCATCGTATACTTCCTAATTTTTCTACTGTAAATAGATCCTATTTTGTCTATGTTTTTATTTCTGTTTATGTTTGGAAACATATTTTTGCTCTATTAAAATATTGATTATCATCGCATAGACATGGTATTATACATTCTTAATTTTTTATAATGACTGGATAAGGGTTAATTTTGCTTTATAATATAAAATTGCAGCAAAAATCTTAAAATAAATCGAGAATATTGTTACTAATTACAATTTTGCAAATAATAAAAATTTCATAATTAAAAAATACTTTTAATTAAATTAACATAATTTAAATATATTATAGAATGAATGTGTACTTAAATGTGATTATATCTTTTAGATCTAGTTTTGTAGCTAGTATGGGAAGTGCTGTAGCTTCAACGCCTATAGACGTAATTCGCGTAAGTAAATTATTATATATTTATACAACATAATTGAAATATTTTTTCTTTCAAGATATCCTTTTCTTTAGACCCGATTGATGAATCAAAAGAGAGTGCGCATAGCTAATAAGAAGTCTTCATCATACATTTACAGTGGCAGTATAGATTGTTTGGTTCAGGTATAAAACTTCATTCTTATAATATTCTATGTTTATTTATATTTACATGTGCATATATACTATGCACTACTCAATCAAAAATAGGAAACACTTTAGAACACGCTCAAAATTGCGCAATATTCAGAAAATCGTAACTTGGTGAAAAATGATCGCAGACAAAAAATCAAAAAAGCATTTAAAAGCTTGAAATCTTTACTTTCGAAATTGGTAATTGATATTTCAATCTGACTAATTCTTTATAGAGATATACGGACACAAATAGATACCCGTCAAATTTGAAAATTTTTTACAAACAACTTTACGAAGATCTATGGCGTGAAGTAAAATTCACACAAAAATGCGGTTTACGGCAGTCGAAAGAATGAATTTTTATCTTCAATTTGCATTTTTATTGAGTACTGTATTGAGTATGATTTATTGAGTATGATTTTTTTTTATCGTGTTATTGAACGTTGAAGCAAAAGTGGTCATTTTTGCTTCAACAATCTCCATAAAGATTCACCATGGGAATTCCGAGTTACGGTGTTCTGAATATTGCGCAATTTTGAATGTATTCTAAAGTGTTTCCTATTTTTTGTTAAATAGTATATTTATATATTTATTACGCACATATGCATGCATGCACAATCTAGCATATCTATTTATAAGGAAAATATTTTTTTTGTATAGACGATTAAAAATGAAGGAGTTCTAGCACTATACAAAGGTTTTATTCCGACATGGTTCAGGATGGGACCGTGGAATATTATATTTTTTATTACCTATGAACAATTGAAACAGTTATGATGCATTGTCGACTATATTGAATATTTAAATTCCTCACTACAATAAGGTCTGGAAATATAAAAATCATTATATTATGAATTTAGCATTACTATCTGATATCAATCTCAATTGTATATAATTCTTTAATTGTGAAAATGACTATTGATTAGTTACCTTAATGCCATATAAAATAAGTAAACTTAAAGCACATAAATGAATTAGACACAGCACTTTGCAGCATTAAAATAATTGTAGAAATAAGTACAAAAACGAAAGTAATCAGAAAAGTTTAAGAGCTTTCTAAAGTACAAGCTTCCACAAATTATTTTAATTGATAAAGACAAGAACCTACATTCAATATATTATTATACAGTTACAGTTATGACACAATCATACACTGTTATATGTAAGTATTATTTCAATTATTTTGTCATTTTTATATATAATTCGATTCTGTACAGAAAATTTTTATATGTAAATCAATGAACAGTCAAAATATCATATGTGGAAACGAAAGTTCGAGATTGTTTGATTTGTAACAATGTTTTGTACAATACTAGTCATTGTTGTCTACATGAATATAATAATGAATCATTGTATTTCAATATTTTTACATAGCATTTACTGTCGTATTTCTGGCATACACGCTAGTCATTTTAAGAGATTATTGTAAAATTAATATAAGATAGTGTTGAGCCATATAAAATTTGGTTATTAATTTTTTGTGAATAATATATAAATCATAATGGCTAAAGTCAATTTTTTAAATCAAATCTTAATTTTTTTCACAGCAGTTATACAAAACAGTACATCTATATATGGATATAACTTTCTATTTTAATTTCTTTTCATGTGAAATAAATATATATTGATCTGTATGTATGTATGTATGTATGTGTGTGTGTGTGTGTGTGTGTGTGTGTGTGTGTGCGTGCGTGTGTGCGTGCGCGCGTGTGTGTGCGCGCGCGCACACAGTACAAATTTTAATATTCTTAATTTAAAGTGATACCTATTTGCAACTAAACGTTTAAGAGTTCATAATTCTGTATTAAACACAATGATATAATAGCTTATTATAATATGAAATTATTTATCTTTAAAGATAGGAAGACTGATTCACACATAGATAAGAAATATTTTGCAAACGAAAATGGATTGTAACATTACATATCACTGTACATATACATTATACAATATTTTAGATTTACTGGCACAAATTTCAGAAAATAATAGATTCTTACCAAAAGAATTAATTTTTGTTAAGGAATTCGTATCGACAGATTTTTAAGGAGCTACATATTTGATTCTGCGTGATATCTGACAATACTAGTTCACATCTTTTTTGATTTTGTTTTGTAAAGACATCAAAACTCCTGCACAATGTTGTCGCATGATTGATTAGGTCTTTAGAGCTAATGATCTGAACAACGATATATAATTCCTTAAAATGTATTAGACAAAAGTTCCTTAATAAAAGTTAATTTTTTAAATGAGATCTACAATCTCTTTATGTTTGTCTCAGATCCTAAAACATTTTGTATTTATACATAATTTATATAAAAATTTTACCAATGTAAAAATTGGTATTCTATTAAAAGAATATATATTATAGACCTGATACATTCAGCTGTACTTTTTTTATATTCAATGTATAAGAAATGTGTATATTTAAATAAGAAATATAAATATATCATTAAAGAGAAAACAATTCCAGAAATTTAAAAACATATAGTTTACAGAAAAGAATCTTTTTTGTTTATTGAATGTAAAATATGCACATATTTCAAAAATTCAAAAGTCTGTGACATTAAAAATCTAATACGAGCTAATTTAAAAAAAGAATCAATTTAAGAGCATACATTGTAAATATTTTTGTATGAGTATCATATGCTTGTAAATCCTTTTTTTCAGATTATTTTAAATATGCGACTTTATATTATAGTTCTAGAATATACTGTTATATATAATAAGTAATAAAAATATGTTAGGCCTTTCTACAGTCTATATATATTTACATATCTATAATTTTTCTTATACACTGATAATGATTATTTGTAATACTGTGTCAGTGATTATGACATTTCCATACGATGACTTTTCTATCTTTTCCACCTGTTATTATCAAATTATTATCTGCAGTTACAGCCAAGGCACAAAGCGGTCCTGAAAAGATGTGTTATAAATTGTCAATAATTAATGTATTGTGTAAATTCCATTGTGGCTGCATTCGGTTTGGACACTCGTGCATTTTAAGCGCTTATAATCGTTGTTCTATCTCTATCATTTATTATACATAAAACAAGGATAGAAGCATTGAAAGTGTCCAAACTAATATAGCCTTTATAATAAAAAGAAGATACAGTTAATATAAAATAAATTTAAATATCAAAATCTTTTACTATAAATTATTTTAGTAATATATGTAAATATGTATATATATATATAAGGTGTAGTAAAA
>NW_017259584.1:17009-18141 GCF_001594045.1 Atta colombica
TATTTGCGAAATGAATACAGCCTCTTGATGATTCCAGATATTAAGATTTCCATCGTTATCGCCTATTAGCAAGAACATTCCCATCCATGTTAATGTCAATGGTTCGCTTTCTAAACTGACTGAATATATCTGTGTACTTGTTCGAACATCGATTATATTTAATACTTTGTCTTCTGCACATGATATGACGCTGCTGCATTGTTTATCGAAAGTTACAGCGTTTACTCTGCATGTGTGACCTTTATACAATAAATAACAGATATTAATGATAATAGAGAACCTTAAAAAGTATTTTTAATCATAAAATATAACTAAAAAGCAATAAGAATTAATGTTTGCATGTTAGCGATATACATTAAATATTATTTATAAATATAGAGTTCTTATAAAATTAGTAAATCTATCGTAGGAATACTGGACACATTTCTAGCCTACGATTAAATAAACATGAAGATATGAAAGATATAAAAAGATCTTATAAAGATTTGTATAAACTTATATCTCATTGCAATTTTTTATTCAAGTATTTATTACAACTATATATTTAATATGGCCGTTTTTAATAATTTTAAGCATAGCATGAAAATAAGGGAAAAAATACATTTACCTTTAATAGTTGATTGTAAATTATAACTGTTCATATTCCATAAACATAATTCGCCATCTTCTGTACCAGATACTAACATAGTGTCGTCTCTACATAATCGGGGTATAAGAATTTATTCAATTTATAAATATGAAACAGTAATATATCGTGTATATTATTGCACATAAGTGAGATATATCTAACCTTGATATATTAATACAAATTACTTTGGAATCGTGATCTAATTGTGCGATAAAGCATTCCGTAAGTTTAATTTTTGGTCCAGAAGTGTACTCATGCCAAACTTTTGCAGTGCAATCCCACGAGCCAGATATAATCACTTGATGAGTAGAACTCCATGCTAAACACGATACAGCATCTTCATGTCCTTGTAGAACATCAATTACTCTGCCAAATTCGATATCGTAAAATATCCTTAAATAGAATACAATATGATTAAAATTTGTAAGACTTTCGAATCATTTTGTGTGTGTGTGTGTGTGTGTGTGTGTGTGTGTGTGTGTGTGTGTATATATATATATATAT
>NW_017259584.1:18241-27937 GCF_001594045.1 Atta colombica
TATTGTCCCATGATCCCGCTACAAGAATGTTTCGTTGCGATAGCGTACAGTATGAGATACAAGATGACAGTGACAACGAGGACAAGATAACACTACGTGTCAATTTCTTCTCATTTATGTTATACAATTTAAGCGTTCCATCTTGTCCTACTGATATAATTTCATTACTCGTTTTATTTTTTCGTACAATACTGGTGACACAGTCTTTATGTGCTTGAAACATTACTAATTCAGTAAAATTAATTGATTTTTTGTTTACACATGCATTATCTGGAAAATTAACAATAATATTTAATATGCTGTACTATATCCATGTATACATGCGCATTTGTATGAATAGCTAAGAAAAAAGTATTATGTAAGACATAATACCTGAAGTTATCGTGTCTGGTGAAGTCAATAATGTTTCACTGTATAATAAATTTGGTGCTAATGTCAAACGTTTGGGGTGAGGTAAAGTGAAAACTTGTTTTGGTATCTGCCCAAACTCCATTATTTGCACCTCGAGACCATGTCTGTCATTTATATCACGTATAGTATCTAAATCAACTGCTCCTTCATAACACAAATGGAAAAATACTACAAAGAAAGCAAATATATATTGTAGAAATTTTAAAAACAATCATAAATTTTAACAATACTTTAAATGAATATTGTAATTTCTTTTATTTCTGCAGTAATATATTATAAAAAAATACAAAAAATTGAATTACCATTGTCAGCCTTATCAGCTTCAATTCCTCTTTGTTTATATCCAAAAATTAGGTCAATCCAATGATGAAGATTTTGAGAAACGTAATCGCTTTCTAAGGCATTTCTCAATTGTTGTACAAAATCGGCTGGTCCTAGAGTAATATGTATAATATAATATTAATTTAATCCAGTTAATATTAATTTTTTATCTTAAATGTTAAATATTTATAATATTATAATTATAATCATACAATTGATCACATATAAATATGATGCAGAATTGATAGTTACTTTGTAACTGTTTGCCATAAGAAATACTTCAAAAACATTGTTAATGAATAAAGTACTTCTTAGAGTAAAACGTTTTATCTATTTTTAAAAATATACAAACAATGGCGATTAATCGTTAATTTAAATGATTAATGATAATTATAATTAAATATCTCATCTTACCTTTTGCCCAAGGAGGTAGTTGTACATCGCCTATTTTTGTACCATCATGTCGATAGCCAAAGTCAATACCATAATTATTCATTAGAAAGTCACCATCGTTGTTTGTGTCATAAAACTCCGGTATCAGTTCTTTAAAGTCAGACATATTCACCAAAACATTTTTCCACACGTCAGCTATACTGTTAGGTGTTTTTGTTCGTAAAAGTGAAACATAAAATCGTTTCTGCACATTTGACAGAGTAATTATGTATTTTTTACAATATTTGAAATATTTCTTATTTCTGCCTTTTCTTACGAAATAAATACATAATCCATTTTCCTTAAATTACAGTGTTTCTAGCATAATCAATTTTTTTTCGTGCATAAATGAACGTTGCTATTACAATTTATTAATATAATTTTAAAAGTAAATAAATATCGAAAAAAATTAAATGAAAAAGTATGACATATACCTGTTGAACATTCTATCTGGATGATCAAATCTTCCGTTTTGAAGACAGAGCATATACTGAGGGTATTTCCGTACTAGGTAAAACAGAACAAAACCTGGTGCACTATAATGAGAACCATATAAAAACTTCGGATCAGACATTTCCGAATATCGTTCCTATAATAATATAGGTATATGAAAAAAATATTGGTTCTTTTAATGTATTTTATAAAAAATGAGAAATGATGCACAAATGGAGTGGAAAAATTGATTCAATTAAAATATTAATAATACTTATTGAAAATTATAGATTAATTAATAAATAAGAAATAATTGATGAGTGCTTGAAAGTATTGTAAAAAAATTTTAGAATGTTTTGTACGTGCGTATACTGTGTTATGAATATTTAATAGGAATCCAACACACACACACACACACACACACACACACACACGCACGCACGCACGCACGCACGCACGCACGCACCCATGCACACACACACACACACACACACACACACACACACACACACACACACCTTTAGTCTCTCTAGACGAATAGGATTTAATGCGCCAATAGGTTTTGAAAGATCTCTGTAAACATTAACATCATTTAAATTTAACATAGAAGAAGTATAGTCTTGTATAATCCAAGGCAACACTGGATATTGGGTCAAATCATGAAATGTTCTATCTGCCAAACTGAAACAAAGTGATATAATTTAAATATATTCCTTCACATAATATTTGTTATCAACAATAATTAACTTTAAAATCCTAACAATTACCTATTTATATATAAAATGTAATCATAATTCGATAAAGATCTATTTTGCCATCTCATTGTCATTTGATTTTGTGGTACAGTTTCAAGAGAAACCGCCGATTGTTTAAGTAAATTTTCATATAGTTTGTCTCTGCCATCTTGATTTTGAAATGATAAAAATAAATGTTTAATTTTGCTATCAGTTTGTCTTATCCATTTAATTTCTAGACCCTGCAAACGAATTATCAATATAATTCCTCTTTATAATAAAATTCTATTAAAATTATATAAAGTAGAATATTACAGATTATAAAATATTTACCACTTGTCGCAATAAAAATCTTCTTTTTATAACATTTCGTATATCTTTCAGTTGAATCTTTAGAACAGGATGCTAAAAATCAAATATGTTATAATGCACGATAGTTTCTCTTCAGTTTATAAAAAAAGCAAGACTCCCAAAAGACAAAATATTCTATTTGTAGCATAATGTGAAAGAAATTAAATAATTACTTGATCCATATTATTATAAGGTTGGAAATAGATCCTCGAGTTGGTCAATAATACTCTGCCTGGATTTATTACAAGTGGTAAAACTTTATTTGCTTGTGTTTCCAAAATCACTTGTTCATATAGATCTTCAAGCCATGATGTATCAAACGATACACGTGATTGTCTAGAGTGTACAATAGCCATAATCTTAAAAATTAAAAGCATTATTAAAATAACTTTAATATTTACTACTTCTTTTAAAACACATTATCTGGTAAATAAAAGAGTATTACCATAGCATTTTGTTCTATAGTTATTAAACTTGCTGCTCTATGCAATTGTAGGATCTGTGAAAGACAATCTTCTACTTTTGCATAATTAAAACAAAAGTGGAATATAGTATTCTGATGTATAAATCTATACGGTGCTAATATATTTTTCTCCAACATTTCCACGTGTTGCTTACATTCTATTGATAGTATATTACTGCAACATAGTTAAGCATATAAATGAATAAATAATTGTAACAATATCAAAATAAAAAGAATTAGACAAAAACACTAATCTGTTTTTTTTATTCTCTTTTTTTATGCATTTTTCTTTGTCAGTTACATTTTTTTCATAGCTATATTAAAAATATTTATTTAAAACATATTTACCTTACTATATCATTGCTTAATGTACACTGCTCGATTGATGTAGTTTCTTTAAGTTGAAGTTTAATTAATGGCTGATTAATATCTTTATTTACAAATACTAAAGATTTTGAACATAATTTCAATCTTCCCTCCATCCACTTATTATCTTTAGAAAATTGAATGTCTAATTTTTTCATTTGAACACTATAATCTTCAAAAAATATTTCTCCCGGTTCTAAAAGAAGCATTGTAAACCTGTAAAAAAAATTTTTGAATTTTACATTGTCTCTTACATTTTCATAAAAATATACTCGTTTGATTTTTTTATTTTATATAAAAAGGTTTAAAATGATTATTCAACATTATAAAAGAACTAACTGACTAATGATTTAAGTATCTTGTTAATAGGTTTAAAACATTTTAATTTCAAATATTATAAGTATAAATAATGTTTTAAAATTAAGAAATCTAAAAGATCAGTATGTTTGTCAAAGATCAAACATTTATCAAATTACGTATTAAGTTAAAATTACGTAGAATTAGAATATTTCTGAGGTGACGTCGGAGAAGTAAACAATTATCTAATTTTCTATTTATATTCATATTATTTATTCACAAAAATTTTAACCTAAAAGATAACACTTAAAATAAAAATTTTAACTTAGTATAATCTCGCAATTTTTCTTCAAATATAATTTCTTCAGTATAATTTTTTCATATAAAAAATAGTTATACAAATTTATACAAGTTATACAAATTTCAGTTTCGCGAGTAGCTTTCTCATTATCTATTAAAAACTTGTTAATATTCTGCGTACCTTTCCTTCTCCATCATCGAATAAGAGTAAACAATACATATATTATAATAATTAATATATAATAAATTACTGTGATATAAGAGCAATAAGGAAAATTAACAGAGAACTTTTATTATTATATAAGTGAATGTGAACACTCGGTTTAATTTTAACAAAACATGACTCAATTTCAACGAAAATGATGAATAACTGAACAGTTCACTCTGGGCGTTCAGGAATTAGATAACTCTAGGTGCATTTTTGTTATAATATACGCAACATAATCTATAGCTTAGCAATCACGTAATTGACTTTCTGTCGCATTTCTTTCTATTTTTCAATAGCGCTTTCTTTTTTTAAATGCCATTAAATACCCAATGGACAGACATCTTGGATGTGTTCCAAAATTCACTGCCAGCGTTGAAAAGCTATAGTTTACGTAGCGTATACTATACATTTTCAGCATTGGCAGTGAATTTTGGAACACATCCAAGATATCTGTCCATTGGGTATTTAATGACATTTAAAAAAAGAAAGCGCTATTGAAAAATAGAAAGAAGTGCAACAGAAAGTCAGTTATGTGATTGCTAAGCTATAGATTATGTTGTGTATATTATAACAAAAATGCACCTAGAGTTATCTAATTCCGCCCAGAGTGAACTGTTTAGTTATTCATCATTTTCGTTGAAATTGAGTCTCGTTTATGATAGAAATGTATTTGGAGGGAAAAATAAAATAGTGTTATGCACAGTTATGCAAGAGACTTATTAAAGAAAGTAAAAAAGCGGTGTCCAGTTTTCAGTGAATAGTGAGAAAATTAATTATTAATGAAAAAAGTGATATAACGAAATAAGTTTATATAGGGAAATATTATATAGTGTTAAAAAAACTATTCAACATATATATGATAGATAGTACATATCATATTGAGTAAAAAAACTTTAATGAACATAAAGTCAAAAGCTCAATCCTTTCTGAGATATAAACATTTTTATATGTTAGCATCATGAATGACTTACTGGCTTCTACGTGTCGCATGCAATGTTTACCTTAGTGTTTATAAACTGTGTTCTGTATGTATGTCTTCATTCAATTTCGATACATACTTTATATGCTAAACATATACGGAAACGAAAGGACATATGGAATACCTTCTGTAAATATAGTAAGTCATTCATGATGCTAACATATTGAGAGTACAAATTAGTTCGGTCCGTTTTTTTGTGCATTTATTTCAAAATAAAATGAATGAACAGATCAATTAAAGTATTGCCATCGCTGCTTACTACTACTTTTTCTCATCTCTCAGATAATTTTCGAATTCCATCTCGAAAAAATGATTCGTCTTTGGAGGCGATCCAATTTTGGAGCTAATTTTCAATTTCTGCAAAAGAAGTAAACCGGTGACTTGCTACATCCTTCGGAACAACCAGAAGGAATAATCAGAAGGAGCAATGTCCGGAGAATACAGCGGTAAAACATCCCAACATTTGAACGTTTCTAAATATTTTTTTATGACTTTAGCGATATGAGGCCGAGCATTGTCATGAAGAAAAATAACTTTATCATGTCTTTGCTCGTATTCCGGCCGTTTTTCTCGCAATGCATGGCTTAAACGAATTGTAACCGACACCGATCCTCCGTAATGGAATCGCCAGATTTCAGCAGCTCATAATAAACAAGATCCTTTTGGTCCCACCAGATACATGATCTTCGAACCATGAATGTTCGGCCGTGGTGTTGATATTGAGGTCGATAGCAACGATTGAACTTAACGCAGTATTTTTTCTTCTTGGGATTGTCATAGAATATCCACTTCTCATCTTCAGTCACAATCCGATGCAAAAAATCTTTTCTTTGTTGTCTTTGAATCAGCTGTTCGCAAGTAAAAAATCGCTTTTCAATGTCTCTCGGTTTCAGTTCAAGGCACTCAATTTCCTTGTTTTTGAATCATTCCCATGACTCTCAATCGTACAGAAACGGCTTGTTGAGTTGACTCCTAATGATTCTGCAAGCTCCTCTTGCGTTTGACTCTGATCGTCTTCGAGTAATGCTTCTAATTCTTTGTTTTCGAATTTTTTTGGCTGTCCAGAGCGAGGCTTGTCTTCAACGCTGAAATCTCCATCCTTGAAACGTCGAAAAAAAACCATTCCCTACATGATATATCAGTGTCACCATAAACTGCGACAAGCATTCGATGGGCTTCAGCCGCACTTTTCTTCCAATTAAAGCAGAAAATCAAAACCTCCCGCAAATGCTGCTTGGTTAACACTCCAAAATCAACTGTCAACAAAAATCTTTAGTGAATAGGTTAAAAATTCAACTATTTCTGAGATATAAATATTTTTGTATTGGGAGTACAAATTAGTTCGGTCCGTTTCCCTAAAGATAGCTCCAGCTGTTGTGAAATGGTTCATAGTGACAGCTGATTTTGGCGGTTTCAGAGAGGTTAAACATCTGCTAATAATATTCAGTTTATATCGCTTTGAGTTTTATACACAAACCTTGATTTGATTGTAACATTGATTTTTACTGTGTTTGAAATGTCGAATTTTGTATTAACGAATTTTGTATTAAAGAGAAAAGATTTTTTGCATCGGATTCTGACTGGAGATGAGAAGTGGATATTCTATGACAACCCCAAGAAGAAAAAATAAGCTCGGTCAATCGTTGCCATCAACCTCAACAACATCAACCTTAATTCCACGGCCGAACATTTATGGTTCAGATCATGCTCTGTATCTGATGGAATCAAAAGTCTTGTTTACTATGAACTGCTGAAACCGATTCCATTATGGGCGATCGGTATCGGCTACAATTGATTCGTTTGAGCCATTGCAAGAAAAACAGCCGAAATACGAGCAAAGATATGATAAAGTTATTCTTCTTCAACGTTCGGCTTCATGTCGCTAAAGTCGTAAAAAAATATTTGGAAATGCTCAAATGGGATGTTTTACCGCATCCGCCGTATTCTCCGGATATTGCTCCTTCTGATTTCTGGTTGTTCCAAAGGATGCAGCAAGTCAGTTCTTTCGCAGAAATCGAAAATTGGCTCCAAAATTGGATCGCCTCCAAAAACGAGTCATTTTTTCGAGATGGAATTCGAAAATTGCCTGAGAGATGGGAAAAAATAGTAGGCAGCGATGGACAATACTTTAATTGATCTGTTCATTCATTTTGTTTTGAAATAAATGCAAAAAAGCGGACCGAACTAATTTGTTTACTCTTAATACTTATCCCAATTAGTATAGTGTCTACTTAGTATAGTGTCTACTATCTATTATATAAATGCTGAATGGTTTTTTTTTAACACCCTATATTATACATTTTTAGTGTACAGTTATAATTGCGTATATACATATTAGTAAAACATATTATTTGTAATGTCTTTTAAAATAACCTGTCTTTCTAATACAAAGGTATTTTTATTATTGTGTACAAATGTACTTTTTATTCATTAATTTTATTAATTAGTACAGTTTAATTTATTAATGTATTAATTGGTATGTTTTTAAATCAGCCTCACCTTGCAGAACTTCTCGAAATGATATAATACTATTTCTGCCGCGCGACGAAAGTTGGATTGAATTCAACTCTTGTCGCGCGGTGGAAATTGTATATCTATTATTTCCGAGTAAGCCAGATGTTGATTGGCTGTCGCGCCAATTTCCGCCGCGCGACAAGCGTTGTCGCGTTCTATGTGCAGGAGCCAATAGTATCTCTAGACCGAACATTATCAGAAATTTCAGGAGTAGGGGTAGCCCTCATTTAGAAAAGCCCTCATTCTACTCGATCCATTCTCTCTTTTGCGCATGCATATAAAGTGTACCTCTGTGAGAGAGGGGATGGAAAGAGAAAACGAGGAACTGAAATGTAAGGGGCTCCGCACAATAAAAAAAAGGGAATAGAGAACAGAGAATAAAAATTTCAATCTATCAGAATGTATTGTGGAATACATAATTTCTGATAGGTTGAAATTCTTATTCTCTGTTCCCTATTCCTTTTATTGTGCGCAGCCCCTAGCAGCTTACAGTCAGATCGATGAAAAGAGTCTATATGTTCTGTGAGAGTCTCATGATGATTGCAAACTAGAACAGACATATTTCGTCTCGGAATTGTTGTTAGCCAGGTTAGCCCGCCGAGCTTCTTTGTGCTTTCGATCTCCTCTCTCAGAGGTACACTTTATACGCAGGCGTGAAACGAGAGAGAACGCATGTGGATCATAAGATTTCGAGGACAGTAAAAAATGTTGATGAGTATCATTCAGATTCAAGAAGTATCAACACTTTATTGTTCTCGAAATCTTACTCACATTGAATTTTTTTGCGTTTTGGCTCCGGAGCTCAATTTGGACAAGCCTGGTTTAAAAATTAAATATGTATAATAATTATCAATTATATATACTGAGAAAAAATGAAGTCAATTTTAATTTTATTTTTAAATATTTAGTTCAATCCCGTCAACTAAATATTTATTAAAATTGGCTATTTTTTCGTGGCATATAAAATATAAATATACAGGGTGTCTCATAAGATGGGTACGAACCACATTGGGGGCGGAGAATGGATCAAAGGGAACAAAAAATTCTTATACTATTTTGAGATACTCGCTGTAGTTTTCGAATTAGAAAAGGAAATGTCTAAGCTAATATGCGATTAAGCCGCGCCGCGCGAATTCGTAGGACGGCCCACTCGAGCGGCGGCGGTGCGCAGGGAGAGAGAAGTAACGCTTCATTGCCTAGCACAGCCTGGCATGGCGATTCTATGTGTTTCGCCGCATCGCGCCTACATTATCCAAAAATGTTATTTTAGTTTCCTTATACATTTTTTATCATTATAAATTGCGTTATTTAGCACGATTAAATACGTTTTAATACGTTTTAATTATAGATATGTTAAGCGATGTAATTAATTAGAGCATTATACAAAGCGTATGTTGATCGTCGCGATACCTTTCCGCTTGCTTTATTATACGATGTTTCTATTTAATTACGCTTCGAGACACACTTCGTCGCATCGTTTTATGCTGTATTTAGTCGGAGTTTTATTTTTTGATATGTTAATGCATGTACATTGAAATTATAGTATAAGCTCGCGTAGAGCCCAAATTCGAACCTCCATTTACCTTGCTTTATTTCTGTGATCGTACGGGAACTGCTCCTTCGAAAAACTATGAATACCTATAATGCTAGTGGATGTATAGTTGTACCATATCTATTCAAAGATGTTGTGAAAGAGGCGGAACATATAAAAAAAATATAATTAATGTTAAATATAGTAGTAATGTACAAATAATAACTTGTTTTTAATAATACTATTAATATAAATTATTAATAAAAAATTAGTAAAATAATAGTTTTATTAGCTGAAATAATACTAATTGCTCTAATGATATATATTTATTCTAATAAATTTTTTTTATATAAAAAT
>NW_017259584.1:28037-41158 GCF_001594045.1 Atta colombica
AAGTGTTTTCTTAGAGTATTGAAATCAATATATTTAAACCAAATATGCTCCATTATTTTCTAGAATATTTTGGGGCAGAGCCAAAATTCATCGCGATAGAACTTCTGTGGTTTCTGACCGAAAAACTTCTTCAAGTGATTTTCACAGGCCTCTTTTGAAGCTAGCTTTACACCATTAGGAGAGGATCTGCAGAAACCTAAACAAATGATAGTCTGAGGGTACTATGTCAGGACTATACGGTGGATGCATTAAAACTTCCCAGCCAAGCTCTCGCAATTTTTGCCGAGTCATCAAAGATGTGTGTGGTCGTGATGGAAGACACCTCTCCTATTGATTAATTCCGCTTTCTCTCAATTGCTTGTTGTAATCTCTGCAATTGTTCACAATAGAGTTCGGAATTAATTGTTTGATTGGACGATAACAGCTCATAGTGAACGATTCCCTTCCAGTTCCACCACATACACAACATCACCTTCTTCCTCGTCAATCCAGGTTTTGCGATTGCTTGCGCCTTCTCTCCTTTCTTTATCCACGATCTTTTTCTAGCTGGATTGTCGTAGGTGATCCATTTTCATCACCAGTTATCATTCTCTTCAAAAATGGCTCAATTTCATTCCGTTTCAGTAGCGTATCACAAATTAATTCGGTCCATCATGTTCCTAACACTCAACTCGTGAGAAATCCACATCGAGCTTCTTTCAGCTTTGTGAAAATGATTTAAAACTGTTTTATGGTCGATGCCTAGTTCCCTGGCAATCTCCACAGTGCTCACATGCTTATCACGCTCGACTTTTATCATGATTTCATCGGACTTTTCAGTGATTGGTTGACCGGAGCGAGGTTCATCTTTCACATCGAAATTTCCAGCACGAAAGCGAGCGAACCATTTCCGTGCTGCTGATTTTAATAGAGTATCTTCACCGTAAATAGCGCAAATTTTTTCAAAAGCCTGTGCAGCATTCTTGTCTTTATCGTAGTGCATACTGCAAAATGTAGTGAATTTTTTCCTTATTTATTTTCATTTTCAAAATAAAATAACTTTTGATTCACTTCATCGATTTCAATCTTTTTCGGCTCAAAACAAAGTTTAAAATGTCACTTTTTAAACGCACGTATAGTGTTGCCGATGTGATTAGTAGTTGCCGACTGCTGAGCATTTAATGCCATCTAGCGGGAAAAACGCCACAAACTTTTTCCCACACCCAATATATACTACCTTGATCAAAAAGTTCTCGGAATTCATTCAGAAAATTCAAATACAAGTTTTATTCATCAAAAGTGATATTGTCCCCTTCAAAGTACTCCCCACTCGACTGCAATGCTTATGTCAGTGCTTGATCCAGCTCTCGAAACATTTCTCTATTGTCGGTATAGCCATCAGAGCCGTCTTCGATTTTTCCATTACCTCTTTTCGGTTGTTAAAACGCGTTCCCTGTAATGGTTTTTTGACTCGATCGAACAGAAAAAAATCGTAGGGAGCCATAGTTCAAGTGAATTCGATGACTGTTGGATGGTATTCATTTTCGTCCTTGGTCAAAATTCACGGATAATGATGGCACTGTGCGACGGTGCGTTATCATAGTGCAAAATCCACTCCATTTTTAAAACTGTAAAAAATCGAAAATATATGTAGAAGTAGATGTACTCAAGACGGCGTAACTTTTACAAATGTGTGGAAGAATTTGAGTATTATATAATTAAAATACTGATATTTGACATGTTAATTTCAATCTTCCAATATCACATTCATTGAATTTAAATACAAAAATTTAATTAGATCATAATAAAGATTAGTTAGGTTAGGAATCTCACATTTAATTCACTGATGCAATGGCATACTTGACATCAGTGATTATACACTGATTTAGATTTAGAGAGTAAATACGAAATTTTCTCCAATGAAGGGTGCATATGGAATAACATAATGGAGTGAGTATACAGTTGCGTTCATGTTGTTATTGAAAAAATGCAGATTAGTACCATATGATGAGCATTTGCTGAAATTCCTGTCCAAATCATTACAAAATTCATTGTAGCTATATCTCTCACTTACAGTACAATCTGCAAATCATTCTCCTCTGTGACAATAAACTCTCGGTCATCTGAAGAATAGAGACAAAAACGAGATTCATCACTAAAAAGTACTTTGCTTCATCTATGTAAGTCCAGTCCCTGCTCAATTGCAAAATTGAGTCGAGCTACGCGATGGTGACGTGTAAGCAAAAGTACAGCTACTGACCTATGCAAAAACAAACTTTGTTCCTTTAATCTTCTCCGAATGGTGTTAGCGTATACTTTAGTGCGAACATTCCTTAAATTATTTTGAATTGTAACAGTTGTTCGATGCCTATCTCTTAATGAATTTAAAATAATAAATCGATCATTATCGATACATCGAGGGCGTTCCGAATCAGGCCTTCTCTGAAAAGAATTAGTGTCTAAGTATCTTAGACATAAGCACATTGCACAGTTGATACTAATCAAGTCTTCAGCAACATATCTTCAACTTTCTGTCATCTTCAATTAAAGCAATAACTTGAGCAGCCATTTCAGACTTTATCGCCATAATCAAACAGTTATTTTCTAAAAAAGGAAGAGTCGCGCAAGATAGCTTTTATCGGATGCTTTTTACTTCAACATGAAAGAATTAATTATGAATTGAATTGAATAGTATTAAAAGGAGTCAATGTGACCTTTACAATGATCAAAACGGAATAAGTTGTCGTGGTTTGATTTAATATTTTTTCAAATTGCTAATTGTTTCGTTATTTTCGTGCGACCAAACCGTTTTAGAGATCAAACGGTTGAGACATTTTCCTCAGTACGTAGAAAGTTCTTTTCATCAGTTCTGTAATATGGCAGACTATCCGATAATCATTGATATGATACATATCGTAGGTAAGACTAGAGGCAATTATAAGGCTGCGGAAAGATAATAATATGCTGAGAAATTTCCTGATAGACAACATCCAACGTGAGTGACAATAAAATGTGGTTAATAGAACTGAAAGAGATGATTTAAAGAGAAAACGTCAAAAAGTTGGACCTGACGAAGGAAAAACGTTGGTAACTGTTGCTGCTGTTCAGATGGATACTTCCACGAGAAAAATTCAACGTCAGCATAGTATATCGCAATCAACTGCGAGTCGCATTTTGCGAAATTATAAATTACATCCATATCATATTACTTTCATCCAAGCATTGAAAAACGAGGATTTTATCCGTCATGTAAGATTTTGTAATTGGGCTGAAAACCAAAGACGAGATTCGTTATTATTTCGTTATGTGCTTTTTTTCTGATGAAGTTACATTTAATAAGAGTAGAGACGTTAACAGACATAACTGTCATTATTATTCTGAAGGAAATCCACATTGACAGAATGACGAATGGCAATGGTCTATTAATGTGTGGGCCGATTTAGTAGGAGATTATGTTGTTAGTCCATATTTCTTTCAAGCAAACCTTAATTTTAAATTATTTAATTTTTTTGCAAGATCGGTCACCAATTCTTTTAGAAAATGTTGATCTTTAGACACGTATTCGAATGTGGTTTATGCAAGACGGGACGCCCGCTCACAGAGCACATCAGGGCACATCTATTTAAATAATGTATTCGGAAGAGAATGGATTGGTTTAGGTAGTCAAACTCAGGAGTGGTCTCCTAAATCTTCGGATTTGACACCATTAGATTTTTTTTCTCTGGGGATATGTTAAAAAGTGTATGAGACTGAGCCGATTATCGAAAATATGCAACAACGTATTCATAATATGTTCAATAGTGTAACACCAACTGTTCTTAATAGAGTTTGTAACAATTTTCATAAAAGATTGCGTTTATGTATCCAAGGTAGACATATCTTCAAACATTTTCAATAAAATATGTATTTCAATAAAATATTTAATTATTTTTAAATACCTTCTTTTACGCACGCACGCACACACGCACGCAAAAGAGATGTAAATCTGACTGTGCAATCTCCACGTGGTATCTCGGATAATGCTAATGCCGGCAGTATCACAACTTTCACAACTCGACAAATATTAAAAAAAAATATTTTATTATAGTGTTTTGGAAAGCTTTCAAAATAAGTTACAAGAATGTATAATAAAAATTAGGGGGAGTTCCATTTAAAAAATTTAATGTGATCTTCATCTGACTTCACCCAAGATCAAACCAAATGATACCATTATGTCCCCCTCAAACCATACAACTTTTGTCTGAAACATTTCTTGTAAAAGAACGAAAATATTTGATGTGATAGATTAAAATGACCCTGTATATAATATAAATTATAATATAAATTATATAATAATAGTGAAATAATATTGCCTGTATATCAGCGATTTTTTTATGTTAATTCTTTTATTTCGCTCTATCTTAAGATAGAGGTCTTACATAATCTTAACTTCTAGTGTGATTTTTTTCGTGCGGATCTGTGAAAAATAAAAGCAAAATAAAAGAATTAAAAAATCACTGATATACAGGCAATATTATTTCACTATTATTATGTAATTTATAATTATATATATAAATGACGCGATTACGATCGAATAAGGATCGATTATGCACATAACTGACACTGCTGACACAATGCTTGCAAAGCGCTATTACAGCGTGCAATTTTTAAATTGTAATAGCGCATTGCAAGCATTATCTGTTTTATCATACAAAAATGATTCACACAGTGAACTGCATGATAAGCACAACGTGCTGGCATGTGATGTTATCTGAGCATCGATGTGACAGATTTCCTTACTTGAATATCTATCAATTTCAACACCTAGTAAACGAGAATGGATAAAATAGATAAAAATTTTTTGAATGCGTACTTTAAATCCATGAAAATGAATTGAAATAGATTGATTGGATTGAAATGGATTGAAATGGATTGGATTCGAGTGACACTAATTTAATATTCGAAAAAAAAAACATTATTTATATTTAAAGCTTATAAATTTTATTCCTTACAGAGAGATTTATAATAATTACCTAAAATTAATTATTTTAAATTGATATTAAAAAACGCACCTTAGTGGGATTCGAATTTGAGACCACTGGATTATGAATCTTCTGCATTACCTACTATATCACTTGTTCAATTAATAAGTATGTTATTTATTGTATACTTTAATTTTAATTATAACCAACTAATTGTATACTTTATTGTATACTTTAATTTTAATTATAACCAACTAATCTAGCGCACGAAATTACATGGATACAATAAAAATATCATTATTTAACAGATAATGAAATATATTCAGCAAACGAAAATGGATTGAAATGGATTAAAATAGATTCAGATTTTCAGAAATACGGATTCATGAATGTTAAAATAAATTCTTTTCAATTCTGAATGCATTTTTATTCATTTACAGGAAATGCATAAAGCAAATGTCTGTGCCTTTTCAATCCTAAATGCATTTTATTCATTTATAGGAATTGCATAGAGCATATCTTTATGTCTTTCAATCTAAAAATAATATTATTGTAGCATTTTTTGTGTATGGAATATTACTCAATTCAGAATTGTGAATAGAAAATACAGTTTTTTTAATTCAATTAAATTCAAAAATAATATCAGCAATTTTTGTGTAACGTGAATACTGCACAATTCAATAGTCTGAATATAAAATGCGGTTTTTCAATCTAATTGAATAAAAAAAGTTTTTATTTAAAAATGGATTATAAAGACTTAAATTATTCAAAATTATAAGTAGGAAAGTTTTCATTTTAATCCAACTAAATTAAAAAATAAAAAAAATTGAACGTAAAATTAATTGAACTATGTTCTTTTGTTTCTCTTTGATTAAAAATAAAATGATCGATGTGAACACTAGCAAATCAAACCGAGTTCAAACATTTCGAATATTAAGCTAATCATGGCGCGAGAATAGGTTATCCGATTTTTACCCAATGCCCAATGTCGTCTTATAGTAATATAAATTGTTTACCCAGCAAATGAGAATAGATTAAAATGGACGAAAATTTTTTTAATATGTACTTTAAATCCATGAAAATGGATTGGATTCGAGTTGATACTAGTTTAATATTCGAAAAAAAAAACATTCATATTAAGGGTTACATATTTTATTCCTAAGACATTTATAATTATACCTGAAGTTCGATCGTTCATTTTATTTCTAATCAAAGAGAAATAAAAAACATAACTAAATTATTTTTATGTCACAAGTTTTTTTTGAGCTTAATTGGATTAAAACGAGAGTTTTCCATAATTTTGAATAAATTAAATAGATTGTGGTTCATTTTTAAATAAAAACTTTTTTTATTTAATTGGATTAAAAAATTGCATTTCCTATTCAGAATTTTCAATTGCAGAATTTTCACAATGCACAGAAATGGATGATATTATTTTTATTGGGAGTACAAATAAGTATTTTCGCCATTTTTATCAAAAATTAAGCATTTATTGTGAAAGAACAGTACATAATGTTTTATTCAAAGGCCATCGCTAGCCACTACTTTTTTCCATCTTTCTGGTAGCATGTGGATACGCGTCAGAAGAACGCTTCATCTTTTGAGGCTATCCAATTATCGATACAATTTTTGATATCTTCATATGATGTGAAGTGCTGCTTAGACAGGCTATGCGTCATCGATCGGAACAAGTGATAGTCGGAAGGAGCAATGTCTGGAGAATACGGCGGGTGGGGTAGAACTTTCTATTTGAGTGTTTCTAAGTAGGTTTTGACCGGCGCCGCAATATGTGGTCGAGCATTATCATGCAGGAGAATAATTTTGTTTGCCTGGAGTAGTAGTGGGCGCGTTTTTTTCTTGAGTGCTTGGCTCAATCTCATCAATTGTATTCGGTAGAGAGCAGTAATGGTTTCGTTCGGTTTGAACAAGTCATAATACACGACACCAAGCTGATCCCAAATACACAACATGAGTTTTTTTCCATGAATATTCGGCTTGGCTGTCGATGTTGAAGCATAGCCAGGTGGTCCCCATGATTTCCTCTTCTTTGGGTTATCGTAGTGGATCCATTTTTCATCACCAGTGACTATATGATGCAAAAGACCCTTTCGTTTATGCCTGGCAAGCAGCATTTCATATGTGAAAAATCGGCGTTCAACGTTTCTCGGCTCTTCCCTTGCTTTTGAATCATTCCCAATGATTTCAAATGATATGAAATTGTTTGTTGAGTCACTTCTAATGTAAGTGCAAGTTCTTTTTGCGTTTGGCACGAATCTTCATCCAATAATGCTTCCAATTCCGCGTCTTCGTACACTTTTGGCCTTCCGCTATGTTCTTTGTCTTCGACGTCGAATTCACCGTTTTTAAACTTTTGAAACCACTCACGACAACTTCTCTCACTTAAGGTAGCATCACCATATGCTTCTACAAACAATCTATGAGCCTCAACTGCAGATTTCTTCAAATTAAAGAAGTAAATCAAAAGTTCCCGCAAATAACGCTTATTCGGCTCAAAACTCGACATTTTCGTACAAAAAAAATATATGATGCTGATACAAAATCGCTAATATTTCAAGGTTACAATGTTGCTGGATGTCCAATCTTACGATATGTCGTTTTAACTATAGTTTATTAGTGGCGCCGTCTTTTGCAAACGGCGGAAACTTATTTATACCCCCATAAATTTTTAGATTCTGAATTAAAAAATTGCATTTCCTATTCATAATTTAGAATTGAGTAATATTCAAGATGCACATAAAATATCAAATTCTTTTTAGATTGAAAAGCATGGAGATATATTCCATGCTATTCGCATAAATGAATAAAAATGCATTCAGAATTGAAAAGAATTTATTTTAACATTTATGAATCTGTATTTCTGAAAATCTGAATCCATTTTAATCCTGTCTCGTTTGCTGGGCAATTAATATCTCAGTTTGTGGAACATTTTTCTGTCAGATTCATTCATTTCATGCAAAAACGGGTTGAATGAATTAATTTTATCAACAACAGAAGTAAGGAGGATAAACTCAACAATTATCATAAAAGTATAATATAGATATAGATATATAATAGATATAGATATATAGATATGTAAAGTATGATATAGATGTGGTTATAATATATATATGAATATTGCGATTAAATATTTCAAATACTCAGTAATGATATGTATAAATATATATATATATTTATATGCAAATTATATATGAAATTTATAAATAAGTGAATTAAAATCAATTATTACATATTGTTTTTTATATTCACGCAAAAACAATTTTCAGGAAATGTATTTTGCACATACTAATCCCAGAAAAGATCTTTGAATTAATTCTAAACAAAAGTAAACGGTTCCGTTTGTTTTTGCTTTTTAGAATTAATTTTAAGATCTTTTATATAGTAGAATAGTATATGTAAAAAGTATTAAATTAAGTCCCTGTTTTTTTTTAATTCTTTTCTCTTTCCTCCGCTACATTGCACAAAATAGACTAAACACTTAACGCTTATACGTATCTTCTTATTTGTTCATGCTTGTCGATTAATTTCTTGCAGCAACAAAATGTATAATCTTCGCGTACTCTTGTAAATTAGTTTTAATGATTTTTTTTATTATTAATGATTTGTAGTTGTATAACTACTCTCTTTTACGTTATTCATTCTTATAGATAGTAAATATTTTCTTTTATTATGAATTTTTAAATACTATTTTTTTCTTTATTTATGCATTCTTATGTATTTACTTTAAATTATTTTTCATACTATAAACGTTTCATATCCATTAGTTGTTATATATTCTTACAAGAGATGTTACTATATCACTTTAATTTGTTTTTTTTTAATGTATAATTTTTTGTATTTAGTTTTTATCGCTTTTAATTCATCTCAATTATTTTGAAAATTATAACTGTTTGATATCTTAGATGCTAATTAAGCTCGAATTATAAGAATTAAATTCCTTGACTCGAAATTTGGATTGACGGAGACATTCATACTGCTTGCTGGAAATAGATGTTATGTTTTTTCGAGACCCACATTCCGGAGCAATAAAAAGTATGTTCGACTCGCGGCATTCGCCTCTGTGCATATACCTGCGAAACAGAAAAACATCCGTCTAAATATCCATATATCCTTTCCTTACTTATCCTTCGTCTCTCCAATCGATTCTAACATTAATTCTCAAGGATTTAGACGTAATAATAATTTTTGCATTATTTTATATGTAGGTGTTAGTTATACTACACGATGCCTGCATGGATTTTTGCAATGATACAGATCATTATAACTCTTATCTGTCGCGCGTATCTTGGAACTTACACGCAGTGATAACAAATGCGTTATGCATGAAATAATTTAGAGAGCGCAATGATTTTCTTGTTTAAAAATACATATACAATAATATATTCTTCCTGTTCTTCATGTCCCTCCTTTTCCTCCATTATTTGTTATCCTATGATTAAAATTTTCATATGATTCGTGATGATGAAATAATTTATTTAAAGAAGCAAGCTTTGTTTACATTACCGTTTACATTACCATTTAATGTAATGGTTGCTCTTATTCAACAAAGACAATTATAATCGATTTAAGCAGCGAGAAAGTGACGTGTTATCGCGATTCAGGGGACAAATACAATGCCCGTTATTCGAGGCTCAATTAAATTTCTTGACTTTCTCTGAAATTCTTATACGTAAATGCTTGTTTGTAAGTTGTAATTATATTATAGTTTGCTGCATGATATATAGACCATGTAAACAGTGTTTCTGGGTATATTAAAACTTGATATCTTCTCTAGACATGCAGAAGTTAGTTGACTTATCAAGTTGATTTCATCAAGTGAAATTCACAGTCCCCCTTCGAAAATTCTTGTAACATTTCGATCTTCCAAAGAAATCTGTGTAATAAGAGCTTAAATAAGTGATATTTTCTGCAGCAATAACGAAATTTCTTTAACATCATCTTTTCGACATACAAAACGTTCTAAAATGATCAAAAATCAATCATTAATCACGCTTTTGATGTACTACATTGTTTTTCATACTTACATCGATGCCTGGAATAATATTGATAAGCATAAAATCGTGAACAGAAGACAATTGTGGCAATCAAATGATAATGGATCTGTATTTTCCGCCACAGCAAAACGTAAATGGGAATCATTAAAATTTCTGAATAATCGCATTCAGATTGCTAGGGAGAAAAGACGTGAGTGAGATTGTAGTTTAAATATCATAGCTCTCTCGAAAAAATCTAAAGAAAATGAAAATTATTCTTTACGATGATTATACACTCTTCAATACATTCTTATTTCGTATCAAAAGTCTGAGAAATGTAAAATGTTCTAGAAAAAAAGTATTTAATTTATTATATTAAATTTATTATATTAATTTATTATATTAAATATGAAAAATGTTTTTCATTCCGAACATAAAATGAAGTACCTCATTAGAAATTTAATCTTCAAAAAAGATAAATAGTAGCACTAAAATGTAAATACTGATACTAAAATTATTAAAACTTATAAATAAAATCTATTATACCATAATAAAATTATATTAGCATATTTCAGACCCATATTAGTTATGTTTGCTGAGAAACTCAGCTAATTAATCTTGAGTCATGGAAGAGTTCAACAGACGAATCTTGAGAGGATATTTATAACTTCACATTTGTAATTCAAGTGAAGAATTCAAATGAAGTTTATCTCGAGATATAACTTTAATCCTCTTTTTTACAATTCAATAGTTGAGTCTTAAAACAAAATCTCATAATACGTATTAATAGAGCTTGAAATTTATATCAGCTAATTTTTGAGTCGAAAAAACTTATATATCACGTAAGTGTGATCCGGAGATGACTTGAGAAGAGAAAATTATATAATATTTATATATTAGAACGTATTATAATCTACATATATGTACACACACGCAAAAAATTAAAGGATCACCTAGTCCGTCCTCAAAAATAGGTAAATATTCAAATATTCATAAAGAACTTCGTCAAAGATAATCATAACAAGATTTTTTAAAAAGCATTTTAAAGCTTGAAATATTTACTTTCAAGATTGGTAATTGATGTTTCAAGTAATTGATATTTCATTAGATTGATTTTTATGAAGCTATACGAATAGAAATGGATATCCGTCAAATTTGAAAATTTTGTACAAACTTTACAAAGATTTATGGCATGAAATAAAAATCGCATACAAATTCAATTTATAACTGAAAGATTAATATAAAATAGACATAAAATAGATAACGTTTGCTAGACGTTATTTAAAATAGAGATGGCAAACTAGATTTTACAATCATACCTGAATACTAGTCTAGTTTTAGGCTAACGAAAATGCTGATGCACACACACACACACACACACACACACACACACACACACACGCGCGCGCGCGCGCGCGCGAGATGTAAGTCCAATTGCATAACCTCTCCGTGGTACATATCGGGTAATACTGATTAATACTGACAACAATAGGTACAAGTTTTTAGAGAAAGACCTAAAAATTTATTATTCACTTCAAATTGTTACATTTCAATGAAAAAAATTATAGCATAATGATTAAGAAAACGTTTTAAGTAGAAAAGTTTAGTAGTTTTAGTAAAACAGTTTTAGTAGAAAAGTAGTTAAGCTGTAAGATACAATTAAAAAACTTACAGAAAAAATTTGTTTTATTCGTGCACACAAAAGTTTATTCTACAAGGTTCAATTTATATTAGCATCATTTGTAATACAATTTTTGCAGAGAAATATGATTCGAAGCATTCGAAACTTATATCTTAAGCTTTAAGATACTTTACTAAACATTATTTCGCGATTCATTTTTTAAGGAGATCCATAAATTTTAATTTTAGTTCTTTTTAATACCAATTTAAATTTTAATCGTTGTTCAGAAATAGGCAAAGATCTTCAAGATAGAAGAACTTCGTCAAAATTTGAAAATCATAATGAAATTTAAAAAAAAACATTTTAAAGCTTGAAATCTCTACTTTCGAAATCGATAATTAATATTTCGATGACTTTTTACGGAGTTATACAAAAGATCATTTAGCCTGTTCTCAAAAATAAGTAAATGTTCAAAAGAACTTCATCAAAAATGATTATTTTATATAACAAGATTTTTAAAAAGCGTTTTAAAGCTTGAAATATCTATTTTCAAGATCAGTAGTTTGATATTTCGATCAGATTGATTTTTTACGGAGTTATACAAGAACAGAAATGGATATCCATCAAATCTGACAATTATTATATACAAATTTTACAAAGGTCTGTGGCGTGAACTAAAAATCGCACTCACATACCGTTTACAGCGTTAATCGAAAGAGTGAATCTTTAACTTCAATTTGCTTTTTTATTGAACGTTGTATGATTTTTTTTCATCCAATCATTCAACATTGAAGTAAAACGGATCATTTTTGATTTAATGTTGAATAACTCGTTGAAAAAAAATCGTACAACGTTTAATAAAAAAGCAAATTGAAGATAAAGATTTCCTCTTTCGATTGTTGTAAATCTGCGTGCGATGTTGTGAATTTAGGCCTTTGTAAAGTTTATATAAAATTTTCAAATTTGACGGATACCCATTTTTGTTTATATAAATCCGTAAAAAATCAATCTGATCGAAATATCAATTATCAATCCTGAAAGTAAATATTTTAAGCTTTAAAATACTTTTTTAAAAATCTCTTAGGATCATTTTTGACGAAGTTAAACTTTTTTAAAGTTATACTTTTTTATCTATTTTTGAGAACGGACTAGATGATCCTTTAATTTTTTTACGTAGTGTATATAATATTAATATTATATTATTTAAGTTATTTGTAATATCTGTTCAAATAGATTTTCCTGCGAAATATATAAATTGAATAGAAAATTATGATAATTTTGAGCAATTTGACATTTAATGAACATAATGAATGGTTTCTAAAATATTAGAGAAGCACAAAATCCTTTCAAAGGTAGTCTGACAATGAATCAATAGATATAGATTTCGGAAAGAATCATATATTTTTCTTTGTATTGAAGAATTCCTCCGTAAAGCATCCCAAAGAAGCTTCCTATTCCATATATTAAACAACTCCTTTTATGTTTGCGATTTTATGTTACAACTTCCTTTCAAGTCAATTTAGACAATTTATGAAAAAAATATATCTTGAAATCTATTTTAATAAAAAA
>NW_017259584.1:41258-57821 GCF_001594045.1 Atta colombica
AAAAACGTTTCAGAAAAAGTTGTGAGATTCTAATGATCTATTTAGTGATCTGATCAATCTGACTTTGGGAGGCGTTACCAAGGTGAAAGTTACCAACTTTGAATTTTTTAAAAGGAACTCCCTATTTCATTGCATATTTTTGTAGCACACCTTAAGAGCTTTCTAAAATACTATAGGGTAACTCCGGTATATACCAGGTGTACAAATATGAAATGACGATTTGAGAAACAGATGGCGCATCATGCAGTGTGAAGTACACACAAGTGCAGTGTAAGATTTAACATTGTACGCCATTTTATTGTATCATCAACAAGTGTCAAACGCGCAAAGTGATTTGATTGAAAAGTGTTTGCATAGTATTATGTTGCTGTGTTTAATATGACGAAATTTGTACCAAATAAGGAGCATTCGCGGACAGCATTAATTTTTTGTTTTCATTTGAAGAAAATTGCTGCGGAATCATACCGATTACTTGGGGAAGCTTATGATGAACATGCTCCATCGCAAAAAACGTGTGAACGATGATTTCAGCGTTTCAAAATTGGAGATTTCGATGTTGCAGACAAGGAACACGGAAAACCGCCCAAAAAGTACGAACACGTGGAATTGCAAGCATTGGATGAAGATGATTCACAAACACAAAAACAACTCGCAGAGCAATTGAGCGTTAGTCAACAAACTGTTTCCAATCGCCTACGAGAGACAGATTCAGGGAAAGATTCAGAAAGTCGGCAGATGGGTGCCACATGAATTGAACGAGAGACAGATGGAGAGGCGCAAAAACACATGTGAAATTTTGCTCGAACGATACAGAAGAAAGTCATTCTTGCATCGTATCTGGGGATAAAAGTGAATTTTTTTTGAGAATCCCAAGCGCAAAAAATCATGAGTAGACCCAGGCGCACCATCCACATCGACCGCAAGACCGAATCGCTTTGGCAGGAAGACAATGCTCTGTGTTTGATGGGACCAGAAGGGTGTGGTCTATTATGAGCTATTGAAGCCTGGCGAAACGGTTAATACCAAACGCTATCAACAATTGATCGATTTGAATTCATTCGCTGCTTAAAAAACGACTAAAATACCAAAAGAGACAACACAAGATCATTTTTCTCCATGACAATTCTCCATCACATACTGGCAAAACCAGTTCGGTACACGTTGGAAGCACTCAGCTGGGAAGTTCTATCCCATGCGGCTTACTCACTAGACTTGGCTCCTTCCGATTATCACTTGTTTGCATCGACGGATCACACACTTGAGCAGCGCTTTGGTTCGTACGAAGATGTGAAAAAATGGCTCGATGAATGGTTCGCAGCAAAAGGAGATTTTTTTACTGGCGTGGTATCTACAAATTGCTCGAAAGATAGGAAAAATGTGTAACAAAGGAGCATACTTTGAATAAATCTCTTTTTATCATTCTTCCGAATTTAACGTGTTTTTTTGGGAAAAAAATCGTCATTTCATATTTGTACATCTGGTACGTCACATCTATCAAAAACTTAATTTATTAAGTATTTATTATTTACTATGTTTAAAGTAAACGAACTATATTAATAAAAACTTTGTACTGTCTACTTTGTACTGTCTACTATGATAAAAAAAATATTAGAAATTCGAAATATTTATATTTCGTATTAAAAAATGAACTTTTTTGAACCCTTGCATTTTTGCCATATATCCCATAAAAGTGAGATATATGATTATTTATAGGGGAGGGGAGGAGTATGTATAGCTCATAACAAATTTGCATATAAATAGACGTAAAATGACACAAGATTATAAAATGCGTTTCTAAAGTTTTATTAAGGAATAAGAATAATAAATATGTATATGAAGTAATAAATAATAATTACAATCTTCCTAGATGTATTATAAGTGTTATGACATGAGGTACACATTTCAAATATAAATTAATTCCTAAAGACTCCTTAATGATATAAAATGGTTGAATACAACAAGGCAATAGAGTAAAGTACTGTAATTCTTGTGTAAAATCAAATGGCTAACAAAACAACTTTATTAACAATTAATTCGCTTACATGTTTCGACTCACTTTTGAGCCATTCTTAGAGACAGTATAATGTTACAAAAAAAAAACAAGTTTTTTTTCTTACAAACTAATTCATTTCAATGAGCCATCTCCATCTATTAACGGAAACTATAATATAAAAACGGAATCTAACAATTTGAAATGTAATAAAATTATTAAAAAGTAAATTTTTTGGAAATAAAAACGATTTAGTGTAAAACATTAGAAAGTAGCTCATTAAAACAAAAATTCACCATATTGCAAACACTTAAATTCTAGGTTTAGTCAAAAACTAGTACTTTTAATCTTTAATCATTCAGCGAATCAGTGTCAATTATGATTAGTGAAATTAATGGATAACTTTTAATACATTTAGAACGTTAATCGCAAAGAAAAAAAAAAAGAAAGAAAGAAAACTCTGATATTAATTATAGTCCAAACGGACATCAAAATTGAAACTGAATCTTTAATAATTTAATTTTAATGTAACGAAAAATGTATATCAAGGCTATCAATCTGCTCTCTTGTTCCGAGCGTTACCAACATTTGTGGCGACCTTATAGCTATGACACAGGAAATGAAAAACTAATATTTAATATGGCTGTCATATGGAAATTATCGTTTCTGGTCGACATCTTTATCGCCATATAAGCAAATGGCTGGGTTCATTATAGACGCTCATGTGCTTTAAAGCCCAACCCGCATAAAAATATACTATTAGTGTTGCTACTAGTGCAGGAATAAATTCGCGTCACTATACTGTTCCTTGCATTTGTATTCAAATCATTTTTATATGTATTATTATACAATAGTGCACTAGACAATGCCACTACTCGTTTCAGCAGTGACATTATTCCATTAATACACTACTCGCACTTCTAGCAGTAACACTTGTACATTACTGCACTACTGTAATGTTACAATCTCAATAATGATACTAACACGAATTTATAATTACACTTCTACACGACTATACTATTAGTCATGAATAGTATCACTACCAGCAGTGACACTACTACATTAGCAGTGATACTAGTAGTATATTTTTATGCGGGAAACATAGCCAAACGTAGCAACATCAAGCAACACGTAGCAAATATGGAGATAAAAATGATGATCGGAATGTGCCAGAAACGATAACAGCTATATTGAATATTAGTTCCTCATTTCTTGTGTTATATGAGGGCGCCACAAATACTGGTAATGGAAAAACCATGACAGTTTGGTAGCCCTATACACTGATTATCTGGTAATAGTAACGCTCCGATATTTATAGTCCATTTACAATTGGAAAGTATCTTGGGAAGTCCCTCCAAGTTTGTCTACCGTGTCTGTCTCCTGATATATAACATCTCGAACACTAATTTCTTTCTGTTCTGAGGTTCCTCATCCAAAATTGCAACATTTTCTCAATCGAACTCGTGATTCTCTTTCAATCAATGATCAGTTATGATCGAATGTGTAATTATATTCTACCAAATATGATTTCTCAGCTATTCTCTTCAGCTGTCTGTCCCACGTAGTTCGTATCGCAATCTTCGCAACAAATCTTGTACATCACATTATTTTTTCATGCGGAAGGAAATCCTTAAATATCTTGATGAATTCGTCCAATTTATTAACACTACAAAATGATATAATATCCTCGCTGTTTAAACTATTGAATTTCTCGGAAAACATCGGAACGTAAGGAACAATAAATCATGAAGACCCCGCTTTCGATCCCAATTTAATACAAATAGTGCATTAATGGTGCCAACTATCCAACATCACAATAGTTTTTATTATATTGATATCATTGCGAATAACTTGAAATAAGTCGAAACGCGTACAGATTTTATACCAACTTTTTATATTGTTGTACTTTACATTAAAATATATAAACATTTTCATTATTATATACTTGTGCAACGATTACCGCGCTGATTCCTTCCCCATTTTAGTCTTTATATTGTTATATTGTAAACAGGAGTCCTTTGACATTAATTGTTATTCTTATTATTGTTTACATAATAATTAATACCTAATTTTAATAATTTATTGAAGAAAATCAAATATTTTATTATATAATTATTAAATAATGAAAAGACAAATGACATCAAAATATAATAAATATATTGGCTCAAATATTAGGTGTGGGAAAAAGTTCCTGGCGTTTTTTTTTAATGCCATCTAACGGGAAAAACGCCATGAACTTTTTCCCACTTAATATATTTTTGCACTTAACGTTTGTACTTATATCAATTATTACTTTTATTATTGTCAATTATTAGTCTTATCTCTTGTGATAATACGATTTAGGAAACTTGATCGTATGATTTTGTGAAAATATCAATTTCCTCTAAATATGGAGATAGGAGAGCCAACCCCAATTAGCTTGATTTAACATTGTTATCATGATCTTGAGTGTCTTCTAATAGATTTTAGCCATCGCTCGTTACTCATTAATTATTAGTTATTAAGAAAAGTTTAAAAAAATAACGTCTCTTATTTGCCACTATATATTTATTTATTTGCCACTATATAACAAAAATGCTCTGCTTTAAAATAGATTTCCTGCCTTAAAAACAAAAATTTTCTTGAAAATGTAATTTTTTCATACAATTTTTTCATACAATTTTGTTTTTATATAGTAGTGCACTTTTCAAGGTGTATAATTGTATTATTCTACATGGATTTTTGAATTTCATAAAAATATTTTATTCGACATTATTATTAATAGGATACATTTCTCTTATAATATTAAAAAATGCTTCAATTCTTCTTTAAAATAAATGAATCCTTTTGAATAAAAATTCAACGAGATAATGTTTATATGGTAATGCTTTCGTAACGACCAAAGCAGAATAATAAATCATTATAATATCAAAATAATAATATCAAATTTATTCATTATAATATCAAAAAATCATTATAATATCAAAATGACTGCAAAATCATTAAAAATCATTTTTCAATCATTTTCGATTTATTTTAATGTCATTTTGACGTTATCGTGATTTATTGTTCTACTTAGGGAGAAACTATACTAAACTAAACACACCACATCCTTTCAACATTTTGTGTATGACATTTTGTATATCGCATGTTCGTTCCGTTGAGAATTCTACAACTATTAAACACAGAATGTATCTACAGTTTATGATTCTGTTATTGTGTACATATAAATATAAAATAAATATAAACATAAGAAAGTCAAACGTTCTTAGGCTAAGAAGGAAGTGGCTTAAATCTCGCTTCGCGTAGAAAGTCGTGCGCCTCTATGCGCTACTGTATAAAAACAAAAGTTATATGGGAAAATAACGTTTTCAAATAAAATTTATATTTTTAAAGCAGAGAATTTTTATAGTGGAAAAAAGACGTTATTTTTTTACACTTTTCTTAATAACTTTTTAATGAATAACGAGCGACATTAAAACCTGTTGAAGATCACTTGGAGTCATGATCTTGACATATATCAAGATCAAGAAGAGATTGGGGCTCTTTTCATCTCCATTTATGGTTGCAAATATATGTATATAATGAGAGAGAATGTAAAATATTTTACACAATAAATCTGTTTTTATAAAAATATAAAAACTTATAATTTATAATATATAATATATAATATATAATATAATATATAATATATAATATAATAAAATTGGATGATCGCATTATTATAAGCTACAAAAGTTAACTAAAAATTTATAACAGATGTACACTTAATTTTTTAAAAAACTGCGTCGCGTGCACAAAATAAGATGTAGGCTATTATATTTTGGTCTATAGGTATTACTCATTTCTTATGTAATTTATATTATTGTTACTGAATGCTGTCTATATTAACTAATAACATTGAGCTAGAAAAAAGTTTATAAGTTAGTAAAAAAACTTTTTTAGCAATCTATATATTCTATTTAAAAAAAATTAACAATTATTATACACCATTTGATGGAGCAACGTTTCAGAATTTTAAGAATCTGTATTTTTAATTGCGATACGATTTTTAACGGAGTTATGAGCAATGAAGTTAGAATGTTCCTTTTTACTTAATCCGTGAGTAACTTTGTGAGGAACAAAACCATTGTAGGAACATTTAAAAAAAATATTGTAGGGAAAGCTTCAACGATGGATAGTCGCAAAATTTACCCAAATTTTTTTTGAGCACGCTACAGACTTACAAAGTGAAAAGAAAATTTTTCATTTTTTTCAGCTCGTAGTTTTCTAATAGGATATATAAAAATTACAAAACTTACATAAATTCAAAAAATATAATAATCATTTTAAAATAGAGATTTCAAGCTTGAAAACCCTTTTCTTAAATTTAAATTTCGATCATTTTTTTATGAAGATATTGATGGGGAAAGGTTTTTTCAATTTATAAAAAGACTTTCTCCCTCACTCAGTATAAAATACTGATGAAGTACGATTTAGACGACAATCAGTCGATAATTCTCTCCTATTGTTAGAATATTGTGCATATAAATAAATTTTACGCATATAATACATAATTTTCTATCAGATACAAAGAACAGCAATAATCCTATTATATATATATAGCTGGAACAACAAAATATTTGTTTGTTGCGTAACAGTAATATTATTAGATCTTTATTATTTATTATTTTTCAAAAATATTATGACTAATAATTGTATTATTATTTAAGTTATTATATAATCAAAATATATAATAATAATTTACTTATTTATATCATCAAAATACATTATCGGACGCGAGTAATGCACAAATATACAAAAATAAAGTATTCTTTTCAGACTAATTATGCAAGTAAACCTTTCTCGGATGTGTACCTCGGAAATTATTTGTCGTACAAAAATGAATAAAAAATGATTTTATTGAGAATTTAATAATCTTCAATCTCTCTAAGAATTATTTTGTATGTAAAACTAATCAAATCCGAGATATTTACGAAAAAGTCGAAATGAATTGTCGAAATAATAAAAAACAATATTCTTATAACGTTTTCTCTTTGGATATACACCAGTTGCGTGTAAGTACTGCAACAGTGTTGCACTACACAAGTGTACACACGTCATGGTGTACACTACTTCATGCTATTTTGTTTAATTCTGCTGCCGGTTGACTTCTATTTTCAAATTTTTAATGTCACACTGGCTCTATACCGTCTCTTTGAGATCGTATAGCAAAACTCTACTTCGTGCATAAAATTTGCACTTCACTATAGCCATGGAAACACGTTACATTGAATGAGTTCGCCACCAGCCAAGGAAACATGCTACACTGTCTGAGTGTTGCATTGGTGAGTGATAATGCAGTCAAAAGAAAATGCTATTAAAAGAAATTCTATCGCGGAAAATATTGACTGCCATGGATCATACGACTTTCAAAATTAAACAAAATTGTTCGTAATTTTATCAGCTTTCTTTTTGATAATGATTTTTATATTTTGATGAAATAAATATTTTCTGAAATGTTTTTGAAAAACCGCATTTTTGCATAATTTTTTGTAGTTGAAAAGTTTTCCAAGTTTTTGCGGTTAGAACTTTTAGTATGTTGTATAATATGTCAATTCGAACAACTTCCCGTAAACAAATCTTTTATAGCAATTTTACCTTCAAAACATAAAAAAAATTTTATTTTCCTGGGTTAATTTCTTTTGTTTGTTATATTATAAAAATCCTTATAGTAAAATTTGAAAATCTTTTTCAAAATCTAATAAAATTGTTCTAACATATTCTTATAATCGCAAATTGCAGTTTATAAGTTTTCAAAATTGAAATAGAGAAAAAAATGTGAGAATAAGAAAGAGATCTAGAAATTTGTCAAAGGGGGAAGCCATCAATCATCGATACGCCGCAAGCAAAATTTTTTCGAAGTTAAATATGAAATATAAAATATTCAAATTAATATTGTCATATTACATTAAAAATTATGTAATTATATAATATTATGTAATTATATAATCCAGGAAATGTTCTATTTAAAATTAAAGTAAGTAAAAGGCGGATTCAGACATTTATTAAGATGGAAGGGAATGATATTTTTTTGTCTTCATTACTTATCATATTTGCGCGTAAACGAAATTTTTTTTAAAGTCAAATATGAAAAGATAGATTATTTGAATTATCATTAGCATTAAATTAAAAAAGTATTACGTAAATATTTAATTCATATAACATTTTATTTAAAATTATATTAGCAAAAAGAATAATATATAGGTGGGACATTTTAGGTCGGAATTAAACTACGCATTAAAGATCGAGATTGAAGATTGAAAGATTGAAATTCGACAAAAAAATAGGAGTTAAAATTCCTTTTTCCTCATTGGTTAAATTTTTATCTTCAATCTTCAATCTTCAACGCGTAGTCTAATTCCTTACAATAAAGTTTGCCTTACAATAAAGTTTGTTTAATTTACATTCTCTATTTCTGATAAATTTATTTAACACTATTTCATTAACAATTTCTATGTCTTTACCCAGACAGCACACAACATTTGGACGATCAAATCTGATTTTTATTTAATTCAAACATCCATGGACTTAGTACGAATGTTTTAAAAACATATTCAGTATGTTCACATTTGGTCATTTAAAAAATGTTCATCTCATGCAAAAAATTTTCTAAATCTGCTCACGACGTGTTATTATTTTCGTTGACTTGACAAGTAAAAATGTTTTTAAGATCGCACGAGGAGTTTCACTTTTGTTAGTATGTATGGACGTCTTTTGAACGTCCCTAGGATACCTGTGAAAATTTTCAACGACAAAAAATTTATCTGTTAGGTACATATAGTGTTTAGGTACATCATGGTACATAATCGTATTAATATGGCGTACTATTATCGACAGGAGAGAAAGACTGTGGAGATCTTTAGTCGAAGACGATATACATAATAATTGATACTGTGAAAGTACAGCGTATGATTTCCTAACCTGAAAATAGTCATTATAACATTAAGATTAAATATTAAACAATAACTGACTGGATGTTCAGTTGTACTGCACAATTTCTATCAAGACCATATTGAACAAATATATCATAACTATATATCCATGATTGTATATAGGTGTTCGTGGATCATCGAAGAATTCTCGCGCACATTTTACTCACTTAGCTGCGCATGTAACAGATAGAAGCATAGGCAAAGTGCCAAAAATTTACAAAGACGATAAATCTCTCATGACTGAGAGATCTAAGAATAAAGTTGCACCAATATGTGACGACTGAAATCAAATAGTTAAAGATCTCGAAGATCAAAACGACATAACCTCATATTAACCATCCACAAACACTTACACAAAAATCAGCTAATAAAGAGAATATAGTACTTAACAGTATACTCAACAAAGTGATACAGAAGAGAAAGACTCCTCTTCTTAAGGCATCGAGTGGCAAATGCAATAAGATAAATCCAATTCCTAAGTGTAGCTAGGAATATTTTTAACGTCGTAGATGAGTCACCCATCATGAACAACAGTTGAATATGATGAAGGAATTAAAGGCAAAAATTAACAAACTAGAAGAAGAGAATAAAAGACTACAGAAACTTAATTATGAAAATAAAAAAAATCAAGTAGACATTGCGAATATACCCACGTGCAATAAATTCGAAATACTTTCCAATAAGGTTGTAACACAATCATTTCAAGAAGAAGACAAAATGGACTGCCAAGAAACAGGTTTCCTATCTCAATTAAGAATGAAAAATAGCCAAGATATGATTCATAATAAGAAGACAGAAACATCCAATCAATATTCCTTAGAAGGAAGAGAGAGAACGTCGCAACTCAATCTAAAAATCAACAGACTTCTCTTCAGAAGATACAAAGAAAGGATAAGCCTCCACCAATTAACATCTTATATCAAGGGATCTTATATCAAGATCCTAAGGACATAGCGTAACTACTGAAACTAAATATGGAAGATTCGAATAATTTTTTTATCAAGTGAATTAACGATAAGCATATTTTACAAGTAAAGTCATTAGAAAACTTTAAGCAGGCTAAAGAACTTTTAATAAAATACAAAATTTATACTTATGTAATACAAAATGTAATATAAAATTTTATACTTATACTAGCAAATCAGAAAAACCAATAACTTTATTATTAAAAGACTTAAATAATTCATATGAGGTAAAAGAAATATTAAAAGAGTTAAGATCTCTGAATATTAGCGATATAGAATTTCAAAAAGTAATAAGATTTTCCACAAACAGATCCAATTAGAAAAAAAAACAATACCTATATTTATAATACAAATTTCATCTACAAATAAAGTAACTTGAGAAAACTTAAATACCTTTTCCATCATGTGATTCACTGGGATAAAATGATACGCAAATACAATGTAAGAAATGCCAGCGCATAGGTCACATGGCTTCAAATTGTAACCTTTTGTATAGATGCATTAAATGGAATATTCAGCACAAATCGGGGGAATGCAGCTACTCACCGAGTACACAAATAAATAAAAAGAAATTATTCTGCGTAAATTACAAAGATTACAGTCATCCTGCATCATATATACGTTATCCTAAAATAGTCGAAAATAAAAAAAGATTAATCTACTAATCTAAATTTAAACAATAAAAATAAAATAAAATAAAATAAAATAAAATAAACACTAAAAATAACAACAATAATTCACGAATAAATAAAGCAACAGTAGCAGGTGTTAGCTACGCGCAAGCAGTAAAACAAATAGCCCCTCGAAATACAAAAGAAATTATTAAAGAAATAAATATTGTACTAATATAATCAAATTCAATATTCAAGATAACAATACTTCTAACAATTTAGAAAATGCAATAATCGACATTAAAAATAACTTAACAAAATTAGAAAAAATAATCGAAGACAAATCTTTAAGAATCAACACAATAGCTTCATTCTTAAAAAAAATAATGAATCAAAATGTATAATTCGGCATTAGTTCAAATAGGTAAAGAAATTAAAAAAAAATAAAAATAATTTCCGTAAATGTAAATTTGATAATTAAAAACCAAAGAAGATTATCATTTTTCAACCTAATAAGAACTTAAAAACCGAACATAATATTAATTAATGAGACCAAGTTAAAAATCGTATATATTCAAATCGTTATAGATTCAAAAGCTATAACATAATAAGAAAGGATCGAATAGGCAGAGTGGAGGTACAGCCGCAATTATAAAAAAAGACATTCACTACCATAACAATCCTCGACACATCTAATGAAAAAAATTTTAGAACATACGATAATGAAATTAAATCTAAAAGATAATAAAACTCTTTATATCAGCATATGCGAGATGTGGAAACCAAAAAGAACTTTTATCCTGAACTTTAACAAGCTATTATCACATTAGAGTTATACAGGCCAGAAAACTATTACATATTAGGTGTACAACTTTGCTTCCGCCGTTTTCCTATAGATGGCTTTAGCGGTAAGTGGTGGTCGAAATAAATAGATCATAGGCGTCATACAATAAATTTGGGCATCTGTTAACATAACCCCATAGAAACATTAATCGATTTGTGTCTGCATCATAAAGTTATTCTCGATTGAAAATGTCAGTTTACGAGCCAAATTCTCGTCATTTGTGGGAGGTTTTAATTTTTTGCTTCAATATGAAGAAATCTGCGGCTGAGGCTCATCGAATGCTCTCAAATACTTATGGTGAGGCCGCTATTAGTGAAAGAACGTGTTGTGAGTGGTTTCAACGCTTCAAGAACGGTGATTTTGACGTCGAAGACCGGCATAACGGTGGAAGAGAGAAGGTTTTCGAAGATGTAGAATTGGAGGCATTACTTGAGCAAGACTCGTGTCAAAATCAAGAAGAATTGGCACGATCATGGGGAGTGACTCAACAAGCCATTTCAAAACGCCTCAAAACCATGGGAATGATTCAGAAGCAAGGAAATTGGGTGCCGTACGAATTGAAGCCGAGAGATGTTGAACGGCGTTTGTTTGCTTGTGAACAGCTGCTTAAAAGACAAAGACGGAAGGAATTTCTGCATCGCATTGTGACTGGGGACGAAAAAAGGTTCATTATGATAATCCCAAGCGCAGAAAATCATGAGGAGTTCCCGTGCTTCCACGTCGACGGCCAAACCGAATATTCACCTCCAAGGTCATGCTCTGTATTTGGTGGGACCAGCTCGGCGTAGTGTATTATAAACTGTTAAAACCGATTGAAACAATCACAGGCGATCGGTATCGAACGCAATTGATGCGTTTGAGCCGAGCATTGAAAGACAAACGGCGATACAACGAGAGACACGATAAAGTGATTTTGCAGCATGACAAGACTCGACCCCATGTTGCGAAAGTGGTCAAGACATACTTGGAAACGTTGAAATGGGAAGTCCTATCCCACCCGCCGTATTCTCCAGACGTTGCTCCCTCTGATTATCACTTGTTTCGATCAATGGCATACGGCCTGACTGACCAGCACTTTCGGTCTTATGAAGAAGTAAAAAATTGGATCGATTCATGGATAGCCTCAAAAGATGACCAGTTTTTTCGACGCGGGATTCGTACGCTACCCGAAAGATGGGAGAAAGTAGTGGCCAGCGATGGACAATACTTTGAATCATAAATGTATAACCAGTTTTTTACAATAAAGCCTCGAATTTCGGAAAAAAAAACGGCGGAAGCAAAGTTGTACACCTAATAATAGCGGGCGACCTAAATGCTAAACGTATAAACTGGAAAAACGCAAACAACAATCCCAGAGGCATTGCACTAAAATCTTGGATAGAAAATAATAACTTATAAAATCAGATTACTAAGTACTAAATCCCTCTTATCCTAATGGCAATTCTTATTTAGATGTAGTAATAGCTGACGCCAGACTGACATTTCATGATCGAAAATGATAACGATCTAGAAAACATATCTTATGATAGCGATCATGAAGCAGTCAAATATAGTGTATCCCTATAGTAAAGAAACAGGCATTGAATTAAATCTCATTAACATAAAACATAAATATAACTTTAAAAAACAAACTGGGAAAAATTTAATAAAACGCTACAAAACGTTACTAATATTATCCCTAATGACAGAAATCTATCAGTGCAAGAAATACCTTAGAGAATCAGATGATAAAATACTGGAAACTCTGGAAAAAATCTAAGATAAAAGAAAAAGAGTCGATTAACTCTTACATAAATGATAAAATAAAAAATTATAAAAAAAGAAAAATAAGCTACTTATAAAAATACACTACCTCCAAAGGAAATGGCCCGCAATTAACACTCAACGATTGTCATTTAAAAAATGAACTCAATGATCAAAATAAACCTAAAATTAGAATTTTCGTCTTCGATTAATAACTACTGGAAAAATAAAATAAGGAAAAATTCCTAAAAACGATTCTGCAAATATGTTCCCCCACTTAAACAGTATTTTCAGAAAAAAAGATTCAGCTAAAATAATTACGTTAAAAATTCCATCTAACTCACTCTTATTAAACAATGCTGAAATTTCTAATCTAGAAAAGGACAAAAATGATTATATTCTCATAAATAATATACAAGTTAAATATCATAGGAGCTCACTTTGCTACCATAAATAATACTGATAATAATAGACCGCAACTCTACAGCCTGATTGAAAAAATTAAGTCATTCAAAGACCAAGTAAAAAATGAAAAAAACGAATAATTCAACATTAGATATATTCAATAATAAAAATAGATATATTCAATAATAAAAATCAACGACCCCCAACATGAAGTTTATAAAAACTATTTTACTAATACTTTAGATCTATCTAAAAGAAATTGAATAATAAAAAATCCTTTGGTCTGGATGGAATTCTTAATATAATTCTCCAAAATATCTCTAATGATTTATATTACAAAGTAATCTTCAATAATTTATTGAATTATTCGCTCTTTCCTAAATGGAAAACAGCCAAGGTTGCAATCCAAAAAAGAAAATAAAGATAAAACTAACACGCTATAGACCCAAAGCTTTCTGCCAAACATCAGCAAATTATTTGAGACAATTATCAATGATCGTATTGTGGCTTTCTGCAAAACTAACGAAATCATATCAGAAAGTCAGTTTGGCTTCAAACATAAACACTCCACTATCCATGCAATTAACAGACTAACATCGGATATAAACTGGGCACTTAATAATAAAAAATTGAGTGCATGCCTAATAGACATTGAAAAAGTCTTTGATACCGTATGACTAGATGGATTAATATATAAATTAATAAAAAAGAACTTTCCAGAACACTTAACTAAAATCATACTAGTATGGTCTCTAACAGATCGCTAATAACAGCACAGGGGGGCTCTCAAATAAGATATTTCAAATTAATAACGGACTACAATAGGGCACAGTTAATTCCCCTATTATTTAATATCTATACGGCTGAAGTTTTAAGAATATTCAAATTAAATCAATTAAATAAACCTCAAGCTATTGTATTCGCGGACGATCTGATAGTGTACTCGGTGGACAGTTGATCTTCCAGAATTCAATAGACGTTACAAGAAACGTTCAGAAAATTAGAATACTATTATCGCACATGGAAATTACAAATCAATATAGACAAATGTGAAACGATATTATTTAGAGCAAACTTAATGTATGCGAACAGCAAAGAAAATATACAAAACATTTCACATTAAGAGCGTCCCAATGGATAACAAAATAGATAACAAAGAATCTCGCATAGAAAGTCTGTCTGTCCAATATCTTGGAATCAATTTCGATGAGAGATTGCTTTATAAGAACCATGTGGATATACAGTTGTCGAAAATCACTAATACATTTATGCAATAACATAAAAGACTATTTTCCACTCCAAATATCTAAGATTAAGCTGAGATCCCCAAAGATTAAACTGATCTGCTGATCAACTACTCAGTCAGGCCGATAATTACATATGGGTACCTATATGGTTCAATGTGAGTGCATCTCTTATGGAGAGGATCCGACTATTTGAAAGAAAGTGCTTACGCACTTGTCTGAATACGTATAGATTGGAACATATGGACTACACAAAATATATTAGCAATAATATCTTGTACAGTAAAGTTAATATCCTTCGAATAGACAATTTCATAATTAAATTAATTCGCGATCACTAGCGAGCAAGATTAAAGAAAATAGTCTAGTATATAGCGCCTTATACCCAAATCCAATGTATTGTATTACGAAAAAATCTTGTCATTTAGTTTCATTCCTCCGGAAGTATTTTTATATTTGGATCAAAAAGAATTTATTTAATGAGCGTGATATACCGCTTCTTTTCACTCATATGATTTCTTAATCAAACTTTCAAAGGACTGAAAAACCTCGTTCAATAGAAGCGAAATTTATCGGCAGACACAATAATAATATAAAATTTTAAATATCTTGCAATTAGTAATTTTTGCATAACATTACATATCACGGTATTCACAACAGAGCAATAATCTTAAGCCACAAGAACCTAGAAGTTTCTTAAATATATTTTTGGAATATTAAAATTGTGATTAAGCATTTTAGAAATATTAAAAATATATATAACATTTTATTAAAAAATATTTTTAAAGAAAAAGACTTCAAGAAGGAGAACACGGCCCTATAATTCCTCCCCACCCCCTCTCCGAGATTCGCCACTCGAAAGATAGAAGGGAGGGAGACTATTTTGAAAGAAATTGTATTCAGAAATAGAAAATATGTGAGAAACAATTACCCACTTTTTTATATAAAAATTATGCGTTCCGCGGATTTCTTCCATGTCCAGATCCATTCTTGGAATGCCAACGTTTCGTGAACTTTGCAGTTCACTTCATCAGGATGAGAAGTAACCTGATACAATATCAGGTTGCTCCTTGCAATGCTGGCATTCCAAGAATGGACACGGAAGAAACCCGCGAAATGCATAATCTTTATATAAAAAGGATCCGTGGAAGTCTCAAGAATATTACCCATTTTTTTAATTTAAAAAAAAGTTTCAAATTTTTTATTGAGCTTCGATTTAGCACGCGCGCGCGCGCGGGTGTGTGTGTGTGTGTGTGTGTGTAAAGACAAATATACAATATGATGTTGCAGTGTTCTCGTTGTTCACGTTGGTGAAATTTGATAACGATATTTGCGACGGATTGAATGGGGACAATGGCACATGCATTGCAGCAGCGGAATGCGGACAGCGTGGAGGTATCTTCAGCGGCGTTTGCGCAAATGGTTATGGAATCTGTTGTATAAGTAAACGAACATCAAATCAATTGAACATTTAGACGTTTTAAAGAAATTTCTTAATCTACATTTTTATTTCATTTTCTAATAGTTACAGTATCTTGCGACGAGATGACTGCCGATAACAATACGCACTTTGTCAATCCAAATTATCCGTCTATCTTCGATGGAATGGAATCATGTCAAGTGACGATAGTAAAATCAGATCCAGATGTATGCCAATATCGGTATATATACACAGACATATATTATTAAGAATATTTAAAACATTAATGATAATTGTTAATAAATTTAAAAAGTTTATGTAGTACGTTTAAGAAATATAATATTATTTATGTTATAATTATAATTACATTGTATATATATCTATGTAT
>NW_017259584.1:57971-62651 GCF_001594045.1 Atta colombica
GAGAGAGAGAGAGAGAGAGAGAGAGAGAGTAGTAATTCGCACAGGCGATCCGTGCGACTCAATTGTATCTATTCATAAATCGTATTATTCATTTTTTTTTATGTAAAAATAGAAAGAACTAATATGTTATAGTCGTGATATAATATTCCGTAAGTAAATAATTTCTATAATTTTGAAAACGTGATTATTAACTTTCATAGTTTATGTTATTGCAACTCTATATTCATATAATACTTTACAACATTTATATAATACTTTACAATATTTACTTTATAACATTATTGTACTGTATATTATTAGGTGTACAACTTTGCTTCCGCCGTTTTCCTATAGATGGCTTTAGCGGTAAATGGTGGTCGAAATAAATAGATCATAGACGTCATACAATAAACTTGGGCATCTGTCAACATAACCCCATAGAAACATTAGTCGATTTGTGTCTGCATCATAAAGTTATTCTCGATTGAAAATGTCAGTTTACGAGCCAAATTCTCATCTGCGGGAGGTTTTAATTTTTTGCTTCAATATGAAGAAATCTGCGGCTGAGGCTCATCGAATGCTCTCAAATACTTATGGTGAGGCCGCTATTAGTGAAAGAACGTGTCGTGAGTGGTTTCAACGCTTCAAGAACGGTGATTTTGATGTCCAAGGTCATGCTGTGTATTTGGTGGGACCAGCTCGACATAGTGTATTATGAACTGTTAAAACCGATTGAAACAATCACAGGCGATCGGTATCGAACGCAATTGATGCGTTTGAGCCGAGCATTGAAAGACAAACGGCCGCAATACAACGAGAGACACGATAAAGTGATTTTGCAGCATGACAATGTTCGACCCCATGTTGCGAAAGTGGTCAAGACATACTTGGAAACGTTGAAATGGGAAGTCCTACCCCACCCGCCGTATTCTCCAGACGTTGCTCCCTCTGACTATCACTTGTTTCGATCAATGGCACACGGCCTGGCTGACCAGCACTTCCGGTCTTATGAAGAAGTAAAAAATTGGATCGATTCGTGGATAGCCTCAAAAGATGACCAGTTTTTTCGACGCGGGATTCGTACGCTACCCGAAAGATGGGAGAAAGTAGTGGCCAGCGATGGACAATACTTTGAATCATAAATGTATAACCAGTTTTTTACAATAAAGCCTCGAATTTCGGAAAAAAAACGGCGGAAGCAAAGTTGTACACCTAATATATTTACATTATTTTTATACTTTTGTTGCATTTTTGTTTATAATTAAAGAAAAGGTATTATTTGTATAGTGATATCAATGTAGACTAAGTTCGAGCATATACATAAGTGCGACATTTGTCACAGATATATTCATGAAGATATATTCATTAATTAAATAATAAAAGAACCTTTACTTGTCCAAATTACGAGTAGATTCATAAGCATAGTTTTAAGAAATTAACACAGATATTCAAGTTTGAGTTACTAAATAGATTTTAAATGCTTATACATCAATATGTTTACACATTCAAATTAGAAACTTATAAAAATAATGTTGAATCATTTTACTTTCTATATTTTTAATCCTTAAAAACACTTTCGGATACATATCCATGACTTTTTATGTTCAAGATTAAAATTTCTTTGTTTTTGAAAGGTGACTATCGTTTCTGGTCAGAACATAAGTTGTATGGTTTTATCTTTATGTTCCATAAAATTTTAGACGAGGATTTCAGGAAATATTAGGCATTGTATGTGTGCGCGTGCGCATGCGTATATACAATATAACCATTTATGCAATATAATTATCTATAATTATAATAAACATTTTTTATGTCAATGTTAATTCTAAAAATTTACATATTCGGTTTATTTTTTATGTTAAAATTTTTTTATGTTTAAATTTATTATTCAACAACAGAAAATATATGTTTTTTCCAAAATGAATTTCAAATTTTCTACATCTTCATCCTTTTAAATAATTCAGTTTTTTAAAAGATACAATAATGCAGTATTTTTTTCTGAAAGTTGTTTCTACTTTCCAAAATGCATATTTAAAATATATTTGTATGAAAAATAAAAATTTTTAAATAAAATGTGGTTTTTTTCGTAACTATTGTTTATTTTATAGCTTATAACTTTTTTATTAATAAGGATATGTACATTTGCTTGGTATCGTTATATTCTTTACTATCTGACATTTCGATTGAAAAAAAATTTGTTAAAATATGTTCATTTTTATGAATGTTCTGAATAATCAAAGTTGGCTTGGATGTGTCGTTCGAAATATGATGTTTATGTTATAAAAGAGGTCAAAGTGTTTTTAAGAGTTAATATTTTCACATAAAAAAGCGAAGACATATAAGTGACTCACATTGGATACACACATTTTGTTAAGGTGCCTAAAATGCTACTTTTCTTTTAAATCTCTACTGCATCTATGCACTCATAAATATATGAATATGATTCATATTATTTTTTAATGTTCAGAAATGTTTCCTCTTTCGAATGTGATCATTAATTTTTAATTTTAACTTCAGCAAAAAATTAGAAAAATTTTAAAAGTTTTAAGGGGCCATATTGGACTCGGTTACCTTATATAATATAAATATAATTTAATAAATATGATTTTATGAAGATATTGCTTTGCTCAGTTTCCCCTGTTTTTTCATTGTAGATTAGATTTCGTACAATTCAATATCAGGGGACCGGAAACGACGAATAATATATGTATTTACGACCAATTCATCGTTTCCGGTGGTAACCCGGTACCAACAATTTGCGGTAATAATGATGGAAATCACAGTAAGTACAAAAAAGTGTTATTTAGGTTGGGAATTAACTCGTCACTTATAATGAAATTACAACTGTATGTTAATTACACTTAGAATTATCTCACATTAGTAACTGTAATTTAACATACAAGAGAACCTCGCAAAATGATACATTCTAAAAAAACATTTTAATAAAACTTTTTATACATATAAGACACGTGAAAAGACGAATTTAAAAAATATCAGTTGCGGCATAAAAACGATTTTAAAGGATGAAATTACTTTATATGTTATATTAAAACGATTTTCAATATTTTTCATAATATATTAGAAACTATTTGAGATATAAAAATATATTTTATACAAAAATTTTATAATATTACCTCTGTTTATTTGTCAATAATACTTAAAAAAAAAATAATTTTCATTTAAAATAATTTTTAATTCAAAAAATTTATTTAATTATTATTTTTTAAAAACTTCCTTCCCGTCGAAAGTCAAACTGGGCAGAAAGGATATAAAATCGAGTTTTTAATATTATATATGATAGAAATAAGACATTTTTTGAAATTTATTTGTTAATAACTATTGAATGGACAGTGACCATCATATAAAATCTTTTGAAGATCGCTCAGAGTCAACATAGGGTTAAGATTTGCGGTGTCTGTCGATCCGAATAACTATCCAACAAACTTTCGATTAAAATACTCAGAAATTAAAATCGCAATTAAAAATTTAACACCTCTATTATATAATGTCAGTACTACTTTTCGATTACGACTACTAGTTCGAATAAAATAGATGCAGTCGAGGTGTTGAGACCGAATCTCTAAAAGAACTCTTCAGATTTTCAGATTTTTTTCAGTCACATGTATAAATGTATATATGTAAAGCCTTTTAAGTCGTCAAGCTGCTTCCAAAATGTCTTCATTTAAATAATTAGGGAATGAAAGTAATTCGTTACTTGTATCGAAGTTATAGTTACGAGTTATAGTTAATTTTTTTGGTAACGTACTGGTAACTGTATTACTATCTTTTTTTGTAACTGTAATGAATTTTACAGTTATTTTTACCGTTACTTTTTATATTTTAAATCTAATATATTTATGACGTAATTTTCGTTTATCTAATGTTCGGTCCCAGCAAACACAAAGTTATGTAACGTATCTGTTAGTTGTAATTTCCTCAACAATATAACACAAGCGTTATATTAAACGCGTTTACATGTAACTTTATGTTTGCTGGGACTGAACATTGGATGGTATTCACACAGCGCGACAAAAAATATCACTTTTTTCTCCTGAATGCGATAGTACATTTCCCGATGATTTTTTTCGCGCTGAACACGATATCGTTAACAGAATTTGACTAGCACGTCAAGATTTTAAGTAAATTGGAAAATTTTTGGTCACTTTTTTTGCGGTAAAAAGAAAACTGATTTTTAAATAAATTGTAGGGCATTTAAAAGTATATATATAATTCAAGAGTTTTTAATTCATGAATTTCATTTCATGATCGCACGACTCTTTTTCATCAAGTTATAGTTCGAATTTTAGAGTTTCTGAATATTTCATATGTTTACAATTTTAACCACACACACACACACACACACACACACACACACACACACACACACACACACACACACACACACACAGAGCCTCGCACGGAATGCAAAAGATCCGGTTCGATTCCCATCCAAGGCAATATTTTTCACAATAAGTTTAATTTATAGTTTTTTAAGATTAAATTTGAGAAATTTGGGGGAATTATTAATATTTCAGATTGTGTTAATTATGTTGAAAGTCCGATAATCATATCGGCACGCAATTATAATTTCTGAAATTAATTCATTTAAATGAATATATGGTATATAATAGTTCAACATCTTAACATTCAGACCGTAGTGACGCTTTGTATTTAAAGTGTGTGTGTATATATATATATATA
>NW_017259584.1:62751-81269 GCF_001594045.1 Atta colombica
ACACATGTAAAAAATTATACAAATTTTAAGACATTTTTTTCTTATATCTTATTGTTCCGACGACAATTACTTTCACATATGAGCATGGATAGATATACGGAAGCATTAATAATTAATTCTTGAAAATGATATCGTATTGTAACTTTATTATACATGGTTGAATTTGTAAAAAAATAATCTTTAATTTGGTAAAAAAAAAGATTAAAAATTTAAGAAAATTACGGGTGATGGAGGTATTTTGTAAACAAAAAAATAAAAAAAATTTTTTTTCTTTATAACTTTAAAGTATTCTTGAAATCGTACAACTTTCATTTAAAAAATTTTTTTCTATTTTTTTGTACTCCCGACGATATTCGGTTTGAAAAAAAAAACTGTTTTTTTTCAAAGGGATGTTTCACCCCTTAAACATGAGTTAGCGCGTAAATATAAAAAAATACATATCTCTTTTTATGTTTTACAACATATTTCATACATATTTCATACAACATATTTGGAGAATCAAATCGGTTCTGGGCAGTTATGATACTTCCCTTGTTAGATTAAAATTTCTCTTTTCAAATACGATAATATCTTAAATTTAATAATAATTAAACTCAAAATACAAAAAGTGGTAAAAGGAATTATAAAATTCGTTACTGTTATTAAAAATATGTAAGAGCGTTATCGTTACCAAATGTAACTACGTTCAATTACTAAAAAAAAAATACTAACGCAGTTACCAGTTACAACTAACAAGTTATTTCCGTTCTCTGATTTTTTGTGGAACAATGTTATTTAACTATAATATTAGAAAGTCTACTGACGGTCAAAGTAGAATAGGTTCAAATAATACATTAATATGTATTTCTCAAATATACAGTGAGTACAAAAAGTATTCGTACAGAGAAAATATTTTTTAAAAAAAGCTTTATTTTTAAAAAGTAAATATTATCCAGCGAGAAATGAGTCATCGAATTGATGTCAGATCGATATAAATACCGATGATTTCAACATTAATTTGACGTCAATTCGACGTTTAATTAACGATCATTTCTTGTTGGATAATTAACAATTTATTCATAAAGAATAAAATAGACTGTGTTTTTTTAAAATGATGTATACCAAAAAAATGTATTAATTATACAAAATATCATCCGAAAAATAAACGAAATTAAAAATTGTATTGTTTGAATGTTTAAAAAGTATTCGTATAGACGAGAAATTTATAGCTTCTAAAATTAAGAATACATGCTGAGCTCGTTTATATTAGAACAGAATTATATTCATTGTATAAAATTGTTAATTAATGTTTAGTTTCTACAAAAAAATAAGGCTTTTTTTATAATAATTTCCTTGTACGAATATTTTTTGTTCTCACTGTATTTGTTTCAGATATGACTGCGCGTAGATAATTTTTTTTTAATACACCCGCGCGCGTACAATCAATCCGAACATTAATAATCCCCTCTAAACTAAAGAAATGTAAAAAGAAGTTGTTGTGAAAATTAAATATTATTTCCTGGGAAAACAAGAAATTCATGTCCGATTCCCGACTGAAGTAATATTGAAAATTCAGAAATCAAATTCAAAATTCAATTATCGGCGCCTTATAGTCATATAGAAAATAAATTTATTATATTTGAAGGATCATGGTGTGGCAATAAAATTCAGTGAATATTTTTATCTTCAATTTGTAAACGCATCTAGCAAGTTGCGTTATATTTGTTATAGATTGGCGAAGCTTGAAACACATTTTAGCATGTTGCACACCTGTCCTTGACGTATGTGCAGCTATATTCAATTGTAAACAAGTTAGCACGTTCGTTAAGATATTTCTTTGGTTACAAATCGCGCTAAAAAATTAATCTTGTATAACCTACAAATATGCCTCTCTGCGTGTGCTTTCTGAAAAGAAAAACTTTGACGAACGTACACACGCATGCATAAAGATACGCATAATCTCATCATATCATCACACGAATACTAGTTCGCACTAAAGATAGTTGAAATGTGGCAACAGCATGTTCCTGCCGCTCGACATGTGCAGAGAATTCCATCAAATTACAAACTACTCTAATTCAGAAAATAGGTCTCCCTATTTTTGTTTATAATGTTCCTATAATATTTCTACATTAAATATATTTTTTTTTAAATTTGTAGAAAATTTTGGGCATAGCTAGAATCTTTGAAATTTTAACCATATATAGATAAAATAATTTTAAACATCCATATTATTCTTGAAGCTTCCACGGGTTTTCCATATGAAGATTATGCGTTTCGCGAGTTTCCAAGAATGAATCTGAACACGGAAGAAAACGCATAATTTTCATAATATCCATATTTAAAAAAAATCTATAGAAACTCAATTTCTCGAAGAAATACCTTAATGAAAATAAAACAAAAAGCTAATACAAGTTCTGTTTTAAATTAGTGCGGCATCGAAAATGTACGCAATGTTATGACAAGTTTATAGAAATGATGTAAAAACGTGGAAATATATGTAAAGTTGGTTTGCACACTTACGTGCCAAGGCAAGATAAAGACTCGTTAAATGATGAGTGCCGTAGTAGATGATTCTCGACAGTCAGAAATCCTGACACCATTGAACGTGTATGATAGCTAACAACAAATAATCGTTGTTTGCCATTCGGTTAATTGCAAACACATACCATATTAATGCACATTAATAAAAAAACTATTCATATCATCCTACATGAAGATTTCGGTAAACGAAAGTCTATTCTTGATTTATGCCGCATAATCTGACGGATAATCAGAAAACGCGAAGAGTTAAGATCTGTAAGAATTTTATTAGCGATCATGATTCGTTCTTTCTGGGATCGATAATAACAGGTGATGAGACTTGTGTTTCCAATTCAACTTGGAAACGAAACACCAGTCAATGGAATAGTGATTACCATCATCATCAAGACAAATGAAGAGTTATCTCCAAAAATTAAAGAGGAAAACGATGTTAATCACATTTATCGATAAAGATAGAATTATCCATAAGGAATTTGTTCCTTAAGAACAAATCGTGAATGCTCAATTCTATTTGTCTGTGCTGCACGTTTAGTAAAGCGCATCCGCAGAGTATGGTTTCGCAAGGCAAATTAATATCTGCTTCACGATAATGCACCTTTCCATATTACTTATTATTATAACATAAATTACATGGCAATTCTTGATTCAACGTTGTATTACCATTTTCATCCCTACTCTTCTGTTCTCGCGAATTTATTTTTATTCCCTAAATTAAAGGAGGCAATCAAATAGACTCATTTATATAAACTTTATATTTATATAAACTTTGGATATTCCGAATAGTATGATAACGAGACTTGAAGCGATATCCAAAGATGACTTTTCACAAAGTTTCGATAAGCTGTATGAACTTGTCAGAAGTGTATTTCCTTTAGGGGAAATTATTTTGAAAGACAATAAAGGTTATTTATATATTAATTAGGCGGTGTTTATTTTCTCATCATTTACAAAATTTTATTGCCATAATATTAAGATATTATTTGAAATATCTCACTTCGATCGTTAATAGGCTTTCTCATATTATAATTTGATTTATTCAAATAAATAATCCGAATTCAAAATCTTGACAATATTATTTAATAATATAAGTTGCGATTTGATTCTCTATACGAGCTAAATACTTTTTACAGTGTACATAGACACGGGAGTCGGACAAACCAATCCAGTTACTTTAACCTTCGTTACGAGTGGTAATTCTTTTTCACGATCGTGGAAAGTTCGAATCTCGCAGATACGTTGCAGTACGATATATCGAGCCGAAGAGGGATGCCTTCAGTATTTTACCGGAATTTCCGGCCAGATAAAATCCTTCAATTACGATCCTATGATTGGGCTACAATTGTCAAATCAAGATTACAGTATATGCATCAGGATGGAAAGGAACTTTTGTGGAATCCAGTACATGGCGTGTTCTGACGACGGTAAAAAAATATATATACATAGAATGTAACAAAAATAAATAAACATATATGTTTTAATGTTCAAAGAGATTTTTCTAAAATCTGAAGTTAGATATTTTAGCAATGGTATTAATAATGGCTTTCCATTGTTTATCATATTATTTTCACATGACTTCAAGAATTTGTTTTATTCATTAACATCATTATGTCAGATTCTTTAGAACATGGTTGTTCATCAACCAAAAGATTGAAGTTCGTTAATGTTGGTGGTAGATGCGTCTGTGTTCTCTATCAATTAATGAATCTATGATCAATAGATGCATTCCGAGTAAAGTATAGATTGCATAGTAACTCGTTCTGGTTTAATCAATGCGTGCATTGGAAGCGCTTTGATAGCGTTGAGAATTTCCTAGATTGTGCTATCCGTACTGAATTCTTTCCAGTGCATTGACTGCTTCTCTTTTTATTTGAAGCAGTTGATGCGTCTGATGTTTTCGATCTATGCGTTTCATGTACAATTTGGAACGAATATTTGTGGATCCTTAAATGAATCGAAAATCCTTCTAAGTGCTCTAAAAAAGAAGAATGAATATTCTGGTGAAGATGAAGTCAAAACAAAATTGAAGCTTTGAAAGTTGAGTAATTATAGAATAGGCCTTTTCCGAATTTCGATATTTTTTAGTAATGTTGATAACAATCTTTGATATACTTAAATAGATAATAAACCGGGAAGTCGAAAGATATATAGTCTATCCACTTTTTTGATCGTTTATTTCCAATATAGTAATTCATTACATTATATAATATTTTTACTCATGTACTGAGTGATGTTCATATTTTATCATCCAAATAAAGCGTTATAAAGAGCGTGGAAATTGTACTGCTTCGAAGTTGGGGAGAAGTAGAGTGGACCTAGCGTAGAATTGTGTGTCCCTGAGTAGAGGGAAAAGTGAGGTGAACCTCGTTTCACATGAAAATTTGTGCGCTCCTAGGCAGAAGAGAGATAAGGTAAACTAAAAAAATAGGTAGATTACATATTTTTCAATCTCCTCCGATTTATTATCATTAGTTGCATCATAACAAAGATTGTTATTAACATTATAGCCGAAAAATATCGAAATTCGGAAAAGACCCTACAGCATAATTACCGAAAGTTGTTTATTTTATATTATAATTAATTTATTTCATTTTAATTAATTACGAGTTTTTTAATTTGGAATTCAATCTTCAAAGAGGAGTTGGAGCATTTTAAGCGATTTGGAGAGCACGCTAAGCTCGTTATATTCAGCTTTTTTCTTATATAATTTTACTTGTCGAATTCGAAAATCGTAGTTAAAATTATTTTGGTATCCGGGAAATATTTTTTTTCACATTTTGAATAGAAGAAAGCAACGATCGATTTTTTCACTTTCTTGAACCATATCATTAAATTACTCTTTGTTTTTATCCTATTGTTATTTAATTATTTTCTTGCAGATAGGGAAGACCAGGACTATGTAGACTCATTTTTCAATTTGGAATTTTTACAGACGAGATTAAGAAACTTATCAAAAAGTGAATTCTACACCAGTTATTACATGCATTTGACTATCTAATAATATTTTAATAATAAAGGGAAACAGATAACTAATACGAAAAACATGCATTTTTCAAAAAGAACAAGAAAATCAAAATAATGTTAATTTGACCGAATTTATCATTTTTTGGTCATAATAAAAATCTTGATGTCAAATGATCTAAGAATTTATATTGGCTTTTTTTGTATTGTTATCTCTTTTTTATATTGGCTTTTTTTTATTGTTATCTCTTTTCTTTTATGGGAACTATAATATATATTGCGAGCAATGATGTGAAAGCCTGTGTTATATTACATATCCATAATTGGAGATTAAAGATTACAAATTGAAAATTAAAATTCAGCAAATCAGAACAAAATTAATTATAATTAAAATTATTTGACTGGTCGAATTTCACTCTCTAAACTATAATATTAATAAGGATGATATAAATATCAATTCAATAAAATTAATTCAATGACAAATAACTATTATGTAGTACTATGTAATAATTTGCAGTCATATTAATAAATTATCATTTTATTGAAAAAGTTCGCAAATAACATCCAATGCTCGAATAGCCAGTTGAATTAATTTTATTGAATTTAATCTCTAATTTATTAATTTTCAGTTTCCAATTTGTAATGTAACATGAGTTTTTTAACAGTATGTTATAAACGCAGATATTAACGGTGTTTCTACAAGAGAATTAAGCGAGCATTGTTCGTCTATTTTCGTGATAATCATGTGACTTATTTTTAGTGAATAGTAAGATCATAATGCTCGACGTTTGACATTTCCATAATGGCTTTAATAATCCCATCTGTGTACGCAAGCATAATCTCACACGCACAACAAAAGACCTGACGCGTGACGCGATCAATGGAAACAAGAAGACTTAACGATATACGCTTTTCTTTCTAGTTAATTAATTCCTAGTTTATCTTACCGCAGTATTGATAAGAGATATTATAAAGTAATTATAAGCAATATTAATTTTACAATAAATAATGACTTTGTATTTACTTTGTGTTAAAACATATTTTAATAAAAGTTTTATTAATATGTAGTTAAAGATATAACTTAAATACATAATCTTCATTTTAATAATCTTAGTTAAATTATATCATTAGTCACCTTATCCCGGCCCCGGGGCCAGATGGAATGCATTACCCGAGGAGAACAGAAAGGTCAAAATGATATCAAATTGAATAAATTTTTTATGCTTTCTTAATGTCATATCTGACACTATTTTGACATTCTTTTGACTTTTTTCAGAATTGATTAAAATCATAGAGATGCATCAGATATATCTGGTTTCCGACAATATGTGGTTGAAATTTTATATTGAAATGATGTGCATCATAGTGTGAATATCCTGAAAAAAACTTTTATTAATATTGATATATTTTTTTAGAAATATCAATGATAAAAATTTTCAGGATATTTACACCATAATGCACATCATTTCAATATAAAATTTTGATCGCGTATATTGCCGCCAGATATTATTAATAAACCAGATATTAGTCGGACATCCGGTGCATCACTATGTTTGATGTGTAATTACTGTGTACGACAGTACAGTAATGTAATTAAACATAACACATAAAATGAAATACTAATCATAATATAAAGAATCTAAAAGATATTAAAAATAATAATAAATCTGAGTCAACTAGCCCCGGGACCAGAATAAGGTATCTAATGATATGAGGTAATTGGACTAAGATTATTAAAATGAAGATTAATATATTTAAATTACATCTTTGGCTACATATTAAAAAGTTTTAAAATATGTTTAAACACAAACATTCGCTAAGGCAGAACAATACTTCTTTTTGCTAAATTTGTTCATTTCGTGAAATAACGTCGAATTCTAAAATAATGTCGAATTCTAAAATAACGTCGAATGAGCCTAGTTTTATCGAGATTGGACGTGGAAGTCAGTTTATAACATTTACCACTGAGGTCTCTTTAAGGCTCCTAAGTACTCAGCTAAGAACTTCGTGTTGACGGTGGCGGACCGAATCAGATGGAAGTCTAGCGTAACCGATAGCCCCACACACACACACACACACACACACACACACGCACGCACGCACGCACGCACGCACGCACGCACGCACGCACGCACGCACGCACGCACGCACGCACGCACGCACGCGCGCACGCACACACACACAAACATGCTCATATACGTATGTTCCCTTTCAGTGCGCCGAGAGCGAACGAAATGGCGAGAGAACATTCTTCTCTAATTTTGTTATCGTTTGTTTTAAGCAATCGAAAATGCTTTCTCGCGGAACGGCAATCTCGGCTGCTCAATAAGGAGCGAAAGTAATTCTAAATAATATTTAACTAAGTTTTAATAAATTAGTAATTAGTATAGCATACCCTTCCCATTAATCCAGAATAGTATAAATTATGTCAAAATGCAACAATTTACGAGATATTTAATAGTTTTCAAATTTTCATGAGCGTTATATGTATACTTCGTTAGTAAGTATACTAGGTGGGTTAGACCACTATGTGTTAGTGCGTACACGTATACGCGGTATGTGTGTGTGTGTGTGTGTGTGTGTGTGTGTGTGTGAGGGATCCGAAGGTAGAAGTACATTGCTAGACTTGGGGTTCGAGGGAAAGGACTAATGTCACTGGGCGAGGGGAAGAGGGGATCGACGTTACTGGACGAGGGGACTGCGGGAGGGGATGGAATCATTAGGGCCTGCCATGTTATTTTCTCTTTTTCATCCATTATAAAATGCAGTTCTCTCTCTCCACTCGTGCAGCCCTATACTTATCATCTTCTCATGAACTCATGTTCTCTCTTCTTCTTGTTGCAGTCCCTATCACATTCGCGCGCTCTCTTTTTCCCGTTGCAACTCTATACTTCTCATCTTACTCATGCTCTCTCGCTTTCTCTCGTTGCAGTCCCATACCTACATTGAAAAAAAATATAATCAATTTTAATAAATGTTTAATTGAATACTGCCAATTAAATATTTATTAAATATAAAGATATATTTATTTCATACAAGAAATTATGTTAATTTGATTTAACAATCATTTTTTTTATTGAACAAATTTACTTTAAGTAAATGTTTAGTTGACATGAACTAAATATTTATTAAAATTAATTATATTTTTTTCTCAGTGTACTATATTATTCGCGCTCTCTCTCTTCTTCCCGTTGTAATTTCCCTCTTTGTCTTTTCTTCTCGATTTTTAAATATTTAAATGAGTTTTTATTCAACGATTTTAAAAATGATATGACTTAGCATTTAATTGTAATATTTTTTATTAGTACAATACAATAAGCGCCTTTATTAACTAATTTAATATATGGATATGACGAAGGAATGGTGTAGGAACAAAGGAATAAATAATTTTAAACACAGAGTAATATAATTTTAATATTTATTTTAATATTTTCATTTTTATTTTATTCGTAATTATTTTATTCGTATTATTATCACACGTATAATAATGATTTAGAAGAGAGCTATTTCCTATTTTCAATAATATATTTAAAGAATATGAAATATAAATATTTTATAAAAGAAATTGAGAAAGAATATATAAATATACATAATATTTATAATTTTTCGAAGAAAGATCAGCTATATTAATTAAATTATTAGAAATGTTTCATAAAATGTCGATATTATAATATTTAAAATATTGTATTTAAGTATCAATACTTTTTTCACAAAAAAAAACGAGGAGCAGTGAGTGCATCAGTTTTTTTTTAGGAACACCACACTTAGCTACACCAAAAAAAGAACTCATTTTTGCTTTTTATTGTATATTTCTTTAAACATTTTAATGCTAAAAACTGAATAATCGTGATAAATATGGTTCTGATATTAGGTGTACAACTTTGCTTCCGCCGTTTTCCTATAGATGGGTTTAGCGGTAAGTGGTGGTCGAAATAAATAGTTCATAGACGTCATACAATAAACTTGGGCATCTGTCAACATAATCCCATAGAAACATTAGTCGATTTGTGTCTGCATCATAAAGTTATTCTCGATTGAAAATGTCAGTTTACGAGCCAAATTCTCGTCATTTGCGGGAGGTTTTAATTTTTTGCTTCAATATAAAGAAATCTGCGGTTGAGGCTCATCGAATGCTCTCAAATACTGATGGTGAGGCCGCTATTGAATGAAAGAACGTGTCGTGAGTGGTTTCAACGCTTCAAGAATGGTGATTTTGACGTCGAAGACCGGCATAGCGGTGGAAGAGAGAAGGTTTTCGAAGAAAACCTTGCAGAATTGGAGGCATTACTTGAGCAAGACTCGTGTCAAAATCAAGAAGAATTGGCACGATCATTGGGAGTGACTCAACCAGCCATTTCAAAACGCCTCAAAGCCATGGGAATGATTCAGAAGCAAGGAAATTGGGTGCCGTACGAATTGAAGCCGAGAGAACGGCGTTTGTTTGCTTTGTGAACAGCTGCTTGAAAGGCAAAGACGGAAGGGATTTCTGCATCGCATTGTGACTGGGGACGAAAAATGGGTTCATTACGATAATCCCAAGCGCAGAAAATCATGGGGAGTTCCCGGCCATGCTTCCACGTCGACGGCCAAACCGAATATTCACGGCTCCAAGGTCATGCTCTGTATTTGGTGGGACCAACTCGGCGTAGTGTATTATGAACTGTTAAAACCGACTGAAACAATCACAGGCGATCGGTATCGAACGCAATTGATGCGTTTGAGCCGAGCATTGAAAGACAAACGGCCGCAACGAGAGCGATAAAGTGATTTTGCAGCATGACAATGTTCGACCCCATGTTGCGAAAGTGGTCAAGACATACTTGGAAACGTTGAAATGGGAAGTCCTACCCCACCCACCGTATTCTCCAGACGTTGCTCTCTCTGACTATCACTTTGTTTCGATCAATGCACACGGCCTGGTTGACCAGCACTTCCGGTCTTATGAAGAAATAAAAAATTGGATCGATTCGTGGATAGTCTCAAAAGATGACCAGTTTTTTCGACGCGGGATTCGTACGCTACCCGAAAGATGGGAGAAAGTAGTGGCCAGCGATGGACAATATTTTGAATCATAAATGTATAACCAGTTTTTTACAATAAAGCCTCGAATTTCGGAAAAAAACGGCGGAAGCAAAGTTGTACACCTAATACATTGTATAACGCACAATTCTTAGCATGTTTTCCACGTCGCATAGTATTAGTAAAATATCTAGATTATTCAAAGATTCAATAGCTTCGTAATCAATATCCAAAGTTTCAATGGTTATGTCGTCGAAATATATCAATCATTCACGTTTTTGATGTCTTTTAACGTATGTAAAACCTTATTGTCGTCATTGTCTTTCGTACCGATTATAGTCAGATTATAATCAGACATTTCCCTATGTTGTACGGCATCATTCTGTCTTCCCATTGCAATCTATGGTGATAAGCACTCAATCAGGAAACGCAAGACTTTTCGGATCTTGTCATCACAAGATTTTTCATAACATAGGGCATGTAAAAATGTAATGAGAAAGAATGGCTCCTTTTCTCGCTACTGTCACTTCCTTCATAATAATCTCCTTCCAACAACAAATCCCTGCAGATCCACAAACGATATGGTCATAGTGAACGATTTTTCGAAACTGTACTCGATTAGGAAGAAATCTTGATTTATATCCATTATGTCAAAAGAGAGGAGGGGAGGGTATTATTCTTTCGAAAACGATAATTTACATAATCTTACGTACTACATTGGACATTGGGCTGTATTCGATCACATGATTGTGTATAATGAGGCAATAGACTATAATATTTGGGTGGATATATCTCTTTGAATTCAAATTTTAACATCCATGGTGTCACTCTTGACTTGTTTTGCCGCGAGCAGTCGATTCCAAAAAGCATCCAGGTTGAATAACCAGATTTCATATGTTTCGCGGAAGATTTCATAGTAAGAAATCTATGGAACTTTCGGAAACGTACATACATATCAAAGTAGCTATTCTGCGTTTGTCAAAGTCTAGGTTCAAGTCATCGCACGAATATAATTCTGAGTTTAAATAAAGTTTTACTTTGGTTAATTTATAGTAGTCGAAGTGAGTTTTATGTCTTGTCATATTATTGTATTTTTTCTATTAGTCTGCATAGCAAAGAAGAAGACGAGGGCAAGTCAATAAGTTTTTAGAAAATCTGTCAGAGAGCACTCGCAGTCTTATGTGACATTACTTTTTGACAAGTAGCATCTCTCAGCTGATTACTGTCAAATTTTGAGCGGAATTCATCGTGGTTTCATTTCTGTAAACGATTAAAGCGAACAACCTTTGTATTTTTTGTAAAATGGAAAAAAACGTTTCGTGCAGTGATCAAACATCTACATATGAAACATCTACATATTTAACGCCGAAAGAAAGCCGAGTTGGATAATATTCATAGCACATCTGCACTAGCGTTTATGACTGTATACAGTTGGGTGAATGAATTTAAACGTAATCGTACATCCATATGTGATGCATCTCGTTCGGGATGTCCAATTGAGGCTGTTACGCCAGAAATCATTGCTAGAGCCACGATATTGTTTTGACTGATCGACGAGTGAAAGTGCGCGAGCTTATTAAGGCCACAAGCATATCACATGGCACAGTGATTTCAATTTTGCGAACAATTGAGTATGAAAAAGCTATCGGCAGGATGCTGCGTTTGTGAACCATAAGCGCGACCGTGTGACGATTTCAAAACAATATTTGGAGATGTTTCAACGTAATCCAGATGAATTTCTGCATCGATTCATTACTGTGGACGAAACATGGATCTATTACTTCACCCGAGACGAAGGAACAGTCAAAACAATGGACTTCACTGAGTGAACTAGCTCCGAAGAAGGTGAAGATCATAAAGTCGAAAGATGATGGACACAGTTTTTTGGGATGCATGCGGTATAATTCGTATTGATTACCTTCTATCGATCAATGGCGATTAGCCTTATTGGATCGTTTCAGCAACATTTTAAAGAAAAAAATCATTTGGCGAAGAAGAAAGTGCTCTTTCATCAAGACAATACGGGTTCACACGTGTCCGGCACCGATGGCTAAATTTAACGAATTCCGCTACAAATTGTTTCCCCATCCAACATATTCGCTAGATTTAGCCCCCTGCGACTATTTCCTGTTTCCAAACCTGAAGAAATAGTTCGAAGGAAAGAGATTCACCATCAGAGAGCAGCTTATCGCCGAAACAGAGGCTTATTTTGAAGGGTTGGACAAATTATTCGAACAGCTTAAAAAAGTTGAAGAATCGTTGGATCAAGTGTATCGAGCCGAGGAGGAGACTATGAGAAGTTGAGAAATAAAAATGAATCGATCAAAAAAAATGTGTTTTACTATGTTTTTCTAGAAACTTATTGACTTACCGTAACATCGTAACATATCATGGTTTTTCTAGCTGAGTCTTGATGGCCCAGGAATGCTTCGTGCTCGTGCAATAAGGGTACAGTTCTGAGAAACGGAAATTCATACTTAGATATCGTCCACTTTCCAAGGCTCAGCGTATAAATCCTATTGTTGTATGAATATCCTTATCTCGTTGCTCCAAATGTCATGTTGACAGACGGATTGTACGTGTGAAACTCGAACTTGACGATGCGATCGTCAAAGATCGATTCGCCAATATTCAAGATATCAGCCATCTCAGATATTTCGTACAAAGCCTAATAATTGTAAAAATTTAACGTTCGACGCAGTGAGTTTCTTTCTACTGACGATCGAATGTTTTTGATCGCTGTCCCTCTGGCAAAAAATATGTCTTTAGTCTATTTTGTCTGCTCGTTCAGAACAAGCATCTCACTTTATCGCTGTCGCCTCCGTATATGCAATCTAGCAGTGATCTCCTTTCCGTGAAAATCGAGCAATCGTCCATCTTGATTCACAATGCGAAATGTCAGATCTGTAATGTTCCGTACGATGATCAGAAGGTAAATGATTTGTGTCAGTCTTTCTGATATCTTATATTCTGGCGGCACGCTCGGAAAACTCGTGTATCGCGTGCACACATTTGTCGTTGCTATATGCACCCGTGATCACGTTGCATTCAATGCGAATGATTTACGTTGATATTGAATGATTGATATTTATCGATACGTCCGATTCATGCCATAGTCGTGGTTCCAACATGCGATTCGATGAAAATCCTAACATCCAATATTGTGGTGGTTATTTAGTTTTATTATTTAGACAAGTATACTTGATCTCGTTCTTCATTGCATTGTTAGCGCGAATCAATGGATACTCTTCATTCTCTTTGTGAAACGTTTTCTCTGTCGCAGTATCATTGGAGATAAAATTGCACGTCTTAGATATTCGTTTTTGTCACGTATTTCGTTCTATAATTCTTTCGGAATTTCCTTGTCGTCTTCGTCAAAGTAAAATTTATTATTCAATGAATTTACATTAAATATTGTACAGTAAGTTTCAAAATGCGTCAGATCAAGCTCGTAATCGTCATCGCTCAAATCTATGGATCTATGGAAAGTAGCATACTGCAAGGATGTTACTCTTACTAGTCAGAGTAAATGTCAGTGACATGTTTGAAACAGTGCAATCAATTCTTAAATGATTGTCAACCATCTGTAAAAACTGTAGACATTTCGTTGTTGTCCACAGTTGTTATTTTAATTGTAACATTGATAAGGCGTGTGATTCTACTCAATTTATGTCATGTCCAGATATTGCACAGAGAGAGAGAGAGAGAGAGAGAGAGAGAGAGAGAGAGAGAGAGAGAGAGAGAGAGAGAGAAAGAGAGAGCGCGTGTTTGTGTTTAAGAGAAAGTGAGAGTAGAAGGTTATTATACATAAAATCCTGAAAGAATTTAGGTATTATAATTACTTCATTAAATTTGCAATATTAACTTTCGAAGACTTCGATGTATTCTTCTAACTCCAATTCTCACAATATTTTATGAATTTCGTTAGCTATTGTACATATGTACAAGAATATATACAAAGCAAGCTTAAATTATCCCTGAAGTAATAATAATATCACATTAATGCGTATATTCTTTTCGGATGCTACGTGTTATATACTTTGATACGTCTGATATGGAAAATGAATCAAGAAAGTGTAAATATCACAGGATATGCGCATGCATAAATATAATGCGTTCCGCGCGTGATCGTTGGAATCGAATCAACATTAGCGGCTTGGTTGCTATTCTGTTTCGCGGCACAGTTAAGCGTTAGAATTGAATAAACATAGTACTAATACTGAACTATTACGTATTTGATCAAAATTATTATTTTACTCTATAAATGGACAAAACACAAGAGAGAAAGGACGAAACATAAGATTTTACTTTGTAAAATAAAACATCATAGAATAACGTGCATTTGAGACAATTCTATTATCTGTTCTGACTTTCTGACGTCCGTCTTTTCCTGCGCGCCCCACTGGTCCCTACTTCGCTGGTGTTCTGATTGGCTCGCGTGGCGCGCGTAATGATACACAACGCTTCTCTATGCTGTCTTAGACAATTTCGAGAGCTTTCGTTTCTTCGCTACTTCAACTCAATATTACATTTATTTAATTCCAGTATTTTTTTCTAATGTAGAAAATATTTACTTAATTTTTAGAGGGCTGGCACTTTTGCTTTGAAATTTAGAATTTTTTAAATGTAAAATTTATATATATATTAAACGTTTATGTCACGAGGAGTCGACGAGTTTTCTACTGGTCACTATAGTAGCCGGGACACCAATGAAGAAAATTTTCATTTTTTATTTTTAGTGTTTCTTTTGATGTCGCAAAACATGCCACTAAAGTCAGATTGTTGAAATTTTATGTAGAAATAGTATTATTTACTTAGATAAGTCTAAATAAGTTGAATTGAACAATATAGACATTTACGTACATATGAAACTTTTCTTTAGCGTAATCCAGGACTAATGACGTGGACGTAGAAATTATTATGTAGTCCCTAAAATGCTCGTGACTCTTCCTTCAGTCTGTCTTATAGCCTCATAAAATTTTTTCACTAGCGAGTAAATAAAATCGGTATGCCTCCTAGTGACGACAAAATGGAATTACTATCAAATTCTTCTTGGCAATACATTCTCAGTTATATCAATGAAATAATATAAGCTGAATATTTGATAGGCTGCGGTGATTCAAGTTATACAGACTTCTCTTACTGGGCATTATAGTGGCAAGTCTGCCCTTCTAAAGGTTAATAAAAATATTAGATTTAAAAAACTAGTATGTTTTTTTCAATATAAAACAATAATTACTTATGTTATATATAATTACTCATAATGAAGAAGGCTCTATGAGCTGAAACATGTATATCACTTATGTTTTATTAAATACATAAATCATTTTATTATAGTAAATCTAAAAATTGCTTAATGATCGTTATTTTAATTTAATTTGCTGTGCAAAGATTCAAGTGTTATTACATTTATTTGTTTATTGATGAATATTTTTTAATTTAAAACAATTTACACGCAAAAGTAAAATATTATACTCATTTACGTAAATATTACATATACGCATATAAAATATTATCACTTTAATTGAAATTATTATCTTCATTTTAGAACTTAAAGAATAAATAATATAAGAAAATAGTATTTACTCGATTTCAGAACTTTTTTCTGTCGAAGAAGAAAAAATACAATTTCTGAATTGTATTGTACTTACCTACAGTAAATGTTTACTTTATAGATTTACTTCAACACAGTAAAGCGAATTATTTGTTTTAGTCCAACAAATTTTGAAGTGTGAGTAATTATTTATTTTATTCTTAAGATTATAATTACTAAAATTATTACTTAAAATTATTAGGTATACAACTTTGCTTCCGCCGTTTTCCTATAGATGGCTTTAGCGGTAAGTGGTGGTCGAAATAAATAGATCATAGACGTCATACAATAAACTTGGGCATCTGTCAACATAACCCCATAGAAACATCGATTTTAATCGATTTGTGTCTGCATCATAAAGTTATTCTCGATTGAAAATGTCACTTTACGAGCCAAATTCTCGTCATTTGCGGGAGGTTTTAATTTTTTGCTTCAATATGAAGAAATCTATGGCTGAGGCTCATCGAATGTTCTCAAATACTTATGACGCCGCTATTAGTGAAAGAACGTTTCGTGAGTGGTTTCAACGCTTCAAGAACGGTGATTTTGACATCGAAGACCGGCATAGCGGTGGAAGAGAGAAGGTTTTCGAAGATGCAGAATTGGAGGCATTACTTGAGCAAGACTCGTGTCAAAATCAAGAAGAATTGGCACGATCATTGGGAGTGACTCAACAAGCCATTTCAAAACGTCTCAAAGCCATGGGAATGATTCAGAAGTAAGGAAATTGGGTACCGTACGAATTGAAGCCGAGAGATGTTGGCGTTTGTTTGCTTGTGAACAGCTGCTTGAAAGGCAAAGACGGAAGGGATTTCTGCATCGCATTGTGACTGGGGACGAAAAATGGGTTCATTACGATAATCCCAAGCGCAGAAAATCATGGGGAGTTCCCGGCCATGCTTCCACGTCGACGGCCAAATCGAATATTCACGGCTCCAAGGGCATGCTCTGTATTTGGTAGGACCAACTCGGCGTAGTGGATTATGAACTGTTAAAACCGACTGAAACAATCACAGGCGATCGGTATCGAACGCAATTGATGCGTTTGAGCCGAGCATTGAAAGACAAACGATCGCAATACAACGAGAGACACGATAAAGTGATTTTGCAGCATGACAATGTTCGACCCCATGTTGCGAAAGTGGTCAAGACATACTTGGAAACGTTGAAATGGGAAGTCCTACCCCACCCGCCGTATTCTCCAGACGTTGCTCCCTCTGACTATCACTTGTTTCGATCAATGGCACACGGCCTGGCTGACCAGCACTTCCGGTCTTATGAAGAAATAAAAAATTGGATCGATTCGTGGATAGCCTCAAAAGATGATCAGTTTTTTCGACGCGGGATTCGTACGCTAAAGATGGGAGAAAGTAGTGATCAGCGATGGATAATACTTTGAATCATAAATGTATAACCAGTTTTTTACAATAAAGCCTCGAATTTCGGAAAAAACGGCGGAAGCAAAGTTGTACACCTAATATGTAATAAATATTTTTTATTTAAAAATTACACTAGTCGGAAATGTAAATATAATTACTTGTTCTACTAAGTAATTTACTCGATTCAAGTATATTTCCCTCTCCAATTGATTATTTTTACTCAATAAAATCTAGATTTGAGACGAGTGTAATTCTTAAATAAAAAATATTTATTACTTAATTTTAATAATTATCTTAAGTTAAAAATAATTTATTTATAATCAACTTGTTTTCTATAATATTTAGGGGTTCTAAAAGTCCGTTTCCCTAAAGATGGCTCCAGCTGTTGTGAATGATTCATAGTGACAGCTGATTTTGACAACCCCAAGAAGAAAAAATACTATGCTAACCCCGTTGCCATCGACCTCAACATCAGCACCACGGCCGAACATGGTTCGAAGATCATGCTCTGTATCTGGTGGGATCAAAAGGTTCTTGTTTACTATGAGCTGCTGAAACTTGGCGATTCCATTACGGACGATCGGTATCGACTACAATTGATTCGTTTGCCGTGCATTACGAGAAAAACGGCCGGAGTACGAGTAAAGATATGATAAAATTATTCTTCTTCACGACAACGCTCAGCCTCATATCGTTAAAGTCGTAAAAAAATATTTGGAAACGCTCAAATGGGATGTTTTATCGCCGTATTCTCCGGACATTGTTCCTTTTGATTACTGGTTGTTCCGAAGAATACAGCACGATTTGGCAAGTCATTGGTTCACTTCTTTCGCAGAAATCGAAAATTAGCTCCAAAATTGGATCGCCTCCAAAGACGAGTCATTTTTTCGAGATGGAATTCGAAAATTGCCTGAGAGATGGGAAAAAGTAGTAGGCAGCGATGGACAATACTTTAATTGTGACAATACTTAATCTGTTCATTCATTTTGTTTTGAAATAAATGCATTTTTGAACACAAAAAAACGGACCGAACTAATTTGTACTCC